>NC_054536.1:70981143-71158643 GCF_017654505.1 Polyodon spathula
TGAGCACAGTTGGATCAATAATCAGGAAGTGGAAGCTGCATCACACCACCCAGGCACTGCCAAGAAAAGGCCGTCCCTCAAAACTCATCGCTCAAACAAGAAGAAGACTTGTGAGAGAAGCCACAGAGAGGCCAACAATCACTTTGAAGGAGCTATAGAGTTCAGTGGCTGAGAGTGGAGTAATGGTGCACCAGGCAACCAGTCAACCATATCAAGAGCTCTGCATAACAATGGCCTGTATGGGAGGGTGGCAAGAAAGAAGCCGATACTCAAAAAGTACCATCTAAAAGCACGTCTGGAGTTTGCCAGAAAGCATGAGAGTGACCCAGCTGCTATGTGGGAAAAGGTTTTGTGGTCAGATGAGACCAAGATAGAGCTTTTTGGCCAAAACTCAAAGTGTTATGTGTGGCGCAAACCTAACACTGCCCATGCCTCAAGACACACCATCCTCACAGTGAAGTATGGTGGTGGCAGCATCATGCTGTGGGAATGCTTCTCATGAGTGTAGCCCGTCTGACTACGATTCTGCGTTGTGTTCTGGTGTATGGATAATGAACAGGACTCTGGACACTGGTTGCCGGTTTCTGGTCTTTTATTCTAAATTAAATGAAACAAATGCAGTGAATACAATGGAATGAATGGTGATGAGCTTCTCTATGTTGCACGCAGAGCACACCTCTCCTCAGTAGAGCCAAAGACAGACTGAGGAGTAAAAACCGTGCACTGCTGACTGGATTGTCCCGCAGGCCAGAGCAATACACCACAGAGCAATCAACACTCTCCACGGATATGTAAAAATAAAAACTAACGGAAGGATTTGGGTGAAATACATACAAATGAATATTAATACTCCTTACATTAGCAGGAACTGGGCATCTTGTTACAATTGAAGGAAGAATGGATGGAGCAAAATACAAGAAAATACTGCAATCTGCTTCAGTCCGCTAAAAAACTGAAGCTTGGGAGGAAATTTACCTTTTAGCAGGACAATGATCCCAAGCACAAGGCCAAAGCAACATTGGAGTGGCTCAAGAACAAAAAGGTGAATGTCCTGCAGTGGCCCAGTCAAAGTCCTGATCTCAATCCCATTGAGAATCTGTGGCACTATTTGAAAATTGCAGTCCACAAGCATTGTCCAACCAACCTGAACAACCTGGAGCAAATCTGCCAAGAAGAATGGACCAAAATCACTCTGACACTGTGTGCAAAGCTGGTACATACTTACCCCAAAAGACTTAAAGCTGTTATTGCAGCGAAAGGTGGCTCTACCAAATATTAATGTTAGGGGTTGAATACTTATGCAAGCAAGATATTTCAGTTTTTTATTTTTCTTAAAAATATTTCCCAACATAAAACCAATGTCACCTTACAATAATTGATTTTGAGTTTAAGTGTTTTAAAATAAAACATCGAACAGAACGAAATTTCAATGTACCATTTGTAATTCAATAATATGAGAGAATTGGTCAGGGGTCTGAATACTTTTGCAAGGCACTGTATATACAATACACAGAAATGCGTTATGTTATTTATTCTACTCACCCATTTGAACATCATGATTAAGCCCAGTTTGTAAGGTTTTGAGTGTTGCCAGAATGGATTTTTTTCGTTATGCCATTTTTTTGTAAGAATAATAATTAATTCTAAATACGTTCCTAAAATGTTAATTGTAGCCTACTATGATTTCTCAATAAATGAACAGTCTCTGTACAATATCCAACACCGGCATTCACGAGACTGGACAGCTGCATAAAAACGGCCAGAAATTACAGCTAACAGAACTGTTTGTCCCACCTCAGCTAACTTATGATTGGAGAGAAAATATAGGTCTTTGATTGGTTGATCGTATAACCGGTCTGGCTTTAGCAAAATGTTAGCATGCCTTTCACAGCAAGAGTGCCTTGATGGTGACTGGCTCTCTGAACTGCACCTGCCCACACTTACACCAGTAATACTCACCAGCCTATGGAATAGCCAAATAAAGCAATGCGCCACAAGATTGGTGTATACGTATTTATACAGTTAATTTACAGATGTGTCACAACACACAGCAAAGATAACAGACAGGACCCCCCTCCCCTCTTCATCCTTCTCTCAATCTTCATCTCCATATTTTGATGGTACATGCCGGTATGCCTGTGGAGCAGTGAAGAAGACATATAACTGTATATGTAAACACACTACCGCTGTCCATCATATCAATACAATACTCGTTGATAAAACGAGTTGTGTGTGTGGGGGAGGGGGGGGGGGGTTGAGGTTCTGTGCTATTGCACGTTTAACATTGCATCTCAGTTGATGCGAATATCAGCAATATTGTAACATAACACGGACAAGCAGTTGATCAGAAAGCAGTTGAAGCGTATTGAGCACAGCTTGCTTTTCATCCCCCTCCCCATAATGCATACTTAATGGGCTCCATCTGTGTCTGGCTGTGGTGTGCCATACTCTCATTACCAATTACAATGACACCTAAATACTAGGCAATTGTACTGCACATGGCACCAAGGTCTTCATTGAAACTTGTCATATGTCTGAACACTTGTGTAAGAACTTGGTCATTTTAACCGTATAACACTGGGCTTGATCAACAAAAGTATCAGTGTATCCATATAAATATATAAATATATATATATATATATATATATATATATATATATATAGATATATATATATATATATTCCATACAAAAAAAAACAAAAAAAAAAAAAAAAACAAAAAAACAAAACAAAACAAAAAAAAACAGTAAC
This sequence comes from Polyodon spathula, assembly GCF_017654505.1. NCBI lineage: Eukaryota > Metazoa > Chordata > Actinopteri > Acipenseriformes > Polyodontidae > Polyodon > Polyodon spathula. The sequence goes on from NC_054536.1 coordinate 70,983,895, forward strand.
TTGTACCAAAGTATTAATTGTTTGGTTGTCAAAGCTTAAGATAAGCCACAGCTGAATATTATTGGAGCATTTTACAGCATAGAGGAATCACCTTTGATGCGTCAACAACCTATTTATGGTTATCCTGGGCTTACTCTTCAAAATAAATGGTGAATGCCCGGTGCTATACAATTCTCCATTAAAATTCAACTGCGATTAATCAAGTAGACAACTGTTCTAAATAATCCAGGTGTTTGTCTCAGTGGGATATATTTAGTCTTTTTTTAAAACTTTTAAGTCCATACTTAATAAAGGGAAGACTCGTTTAAATATCATGCTGGGGCTTCAACAGACAGATTGTTCAGAGGAAGACTCGAGGAAGAACACAGACATTTAACAATTAACTTGTGTTATTAATCCCAACACTCAGATTCGGAAATGCACATTTAAACATTTGTTCAACCATACACAGTGCAATTATAAGAGCATGTTACCAATCCTTCTTCAAATACAAATACAATAACCCACATTGAAAAGTAAGGTTGTGCAATCTCTTTCAGACAGCATTTGGTAGGGATAATAGAACTCTGTGGTTTACAGACATCTTCTATAAAAGAAAGCAGACATCCATTCTATTCATGAATCATTTAAAAATAGTCCTATAAAATGTGCCAGGATGATGGGTTTTTTTTAACCAGACCTTGACATGACAGGAAACAACCCAATTCTTGAAATGGCAGCATGTGCTGCAAATTGACAAATTAGATTTACTGCATCACTGAAATTCTAAAGAAATATCTGACCGGGAAAAAAAAAAAAAAAATCATTAAAATGTCTGAAAATAAGCAATGTATGGGGGTTCATAAAAAGTAAAAAATATAAACTGTTAATAAAAAAAAACATACTGTATTTGATTAAACTATCCTAATGCCTGAGTACAGTTAGATGCACCGATGAAGATGGCAATTTCAATAAGAAAATGATGCCCATAATTTCTAATGCATATTTTATTTGACTACCACACATAGGAGACTATATTTTTGTGTGTGTGCTCAAAAAACATTATTAAACAAAAGGTCCTTGATTGGTTCGCCTGGCGTGGTCGTGGAATTGGAGGACGTCCACGGAATCTTTGTGTCTCCTGAGCCATGTGGAGAATTTCTGGGATGAGGAGAAAAGTAATTGGGAATAGCAAATTGGGAAAAAATCAGGGTGAAAATTATAATTGGACATACTAAATTTAAAAACAAAAACAAAAAAAAAAAACATTATTAAATTAACATACTATAAACCACCTGAGCCAATTTTGTATTATTCATCAAGGGCTCTATTTAAAAAGAAAGGTATGCATAGCACAGCTGCACCTTGTCATGAGTTCTTATTCCTGGCTTTCTAGTTTAAAAGATGTGGAAAAGTCTACTGAACATAATTGGAGGGAGGCATGAACATCAATGTGCTGTGTGCATCCAAGCTTGATCTTTTAGTTTGGTTCTAAGAATATATATATATATATATATATATATATATATATATATATATATATATATATATATATATATATATATATATATACACATTTTATTGTGTTACAACATGGAATCAAAATGGATTTAATTAGGAGTTTTTGCCACTGATCAACACAAAAAAATGTCCATAATGTCAAAGTAAAAAATAAAATCTACACATTGTTCTAAATTAATTACAAATATGAAACAGAAAATAATTGATTGCATAAGTATTCACCCCCTTTGCTATGACACACCAAAATGAGCTTTGATGCAACCAACTGTCTATAGAAGTCACAGAGTTAGTTGAATGGAGTCCACCTGTGTGCAATTAAGGTGTTTCACATGATTTCAGGTTAAATAGACCTGTCTCTGAGAGGTCCCACAGTTGGTTAGTACATTTCCTAACAAAAACTAGTGGGCAGGTGTTATTTTGGTTTTGTTTATTTTTATGACTACAAATACACTTTGTGTTGCCGTGAAAAATAAAAGCCTGCTCAGTTTAAAACCATACTTCTGTGTCAGTGTCACTTGTTATACTGCCAGTTCCGACTTCTGTGTCAAATTTTGTTATACTGCACAGTTCCAGTGAACAATATGACGGTCAAGTCGATATGTATATTCTTATATTTTATATATATATATATATATATATATATATATATATATATATATATATATATATTCTTAACCAAACAAAAAGGAATTTGAGTGCCAATTTATGTGCAACAATGTTCGTTCACATATTCAGTTTCTCTGCACTACCAGTTTCTCTGCACTACCACTGTTTTCACATCACTTCTTTTGTTGATCTGCCAAACCGACACAAAACAAAATGGACGGTGTTAAAACTTCATGCTGATATTAGACTCAGCTCTCGCCAAGTTAAGCACCAACTAAGACACAGCTTATTTTACTGTAAACTAATGTGATCCATCTGCACTTCCTTCCATCTGATGATGTAAATATCCTTCTGCCTGGTGTTGATGGCTGAAGAGTAATGCTGGCTCCAGGGATCAGCCTATTTTGCCTCCCTGGAGCATCAGCACACACAACGGCTGCAATGCTGGCTCCAGGGATGATCCACTGTGCAGTCTCCCTAGCACATCAGCATGACAACCATGGTACTTCTTTGGGGTCTTCAAAAGGGCACCTTCCATCCTTGGTATTTCGTCAACTCACCCACGACACCTTAAGAGGGCTTGACAGTGATTGGCATACCAGCATCACCCCCCTCCGTTCCCCACTCAGCTAAGCGTAGCTTACTTGCTGCCTTTTCCGTCAATGTTGCTTTCTTTCTACTGTGTTTGAGGTCTCCAAACATAATCTTTTCATCCAGTTGCTGCTACACTCTGCTGCTTCAGATAAGTTCTTCACTCTTCGCAACTCTTGACCACTAAATCCGATGTCTGAGAAACCGGGTTGTGGAGTGTGCCACAAATCCTTGACAGCCCACCTCCACTGGGTAAACCTGGACTCTCCACCCTTCTGTTCCGTTTCAGCAGCTAGTTGACGAACCAAAGTTTCTTCCTTTCAAACACCTCATCCGCAGCATTCTCCCATGACACTGTTAACTCTACAAGGTGAACAAGGCATGCTGTTCCAGACCACAAGACAATATCAGATCAAAGGTTAGTGGTGGCTATCTCAGGAGGGAATATAAACCGCTGTCCAACATCTGCCAGCATTTTCCAGTCTCTAGCAGTTTCCAGTTGCCCTAGGCAAGTTTTGGTTTTAATACTTTGTTCTTCCTGTGTCATGTATTGTTGGAATTGGTGGCAACCTGTTGGTCATGCTGCGCTTGTCTAACAATGCTAAGGCCAAAAATCGCAGCACCTGGTGATGATGCCAGGTAAGCCATCCTTGGCTAAGACCCACCTTACATCCTGTCAAAATGTGTCCTAATGTAGCTGGTGATGAGCACAAAGGACATCATGGATCCTCTCTTACCCATAGATTAAGGTTCTGTGTTGACCTGATGGGGAAACTGATCCTGCTCTGTTCCACTGTCCATAGATCTCTCCAGCCGATCTTGCGTTGTTCCACACTTTCCCATCTCGTCCATTCTCCCTGCTTGGCTTGGAAAACTGACTTTATGCACCCGATCCTCTCTTCCTGCTTTTGCACCTCATTGACTACTAGCTTCCTCTGTTGAGCTAGGGGTGCTTTGTGCCATGTAGGAGGAGCTGAACTGAGACCAAGGCCTCCTCTTCCATGCTGTACTTGCCACATGATATCACTGATATAAAGGGCAGCCTTTGCATCTTTTACAGCTTCCTTTGCAACCCACTTTCTTCCCGTTTTCAAAACAGGGGCTGCCTCCTTCTCACATTTTTTTGTGTGACTCTACCTATGTCATTTCCAATCGAACCTTTGCTCACTTAAACTCCTCGGTTAAAGCTGAGACTGGTAGCTGCAATATCCCTTTACCATAACTTTACCTTTAACTCCTAACCATTTGCTGACATATGAACTGATTAATGTTTCCAACTTCTTTACTGTTGTCTAGGAAACCTCATACACAGTGAGTGGCCACAAAAGTCTTGGCAGTAGACCAAACTGAACTAAACCAAACTGAACTAAACCAATGTTATTGATTAGTTTGCCCAATAACCGATTTGTGCAGGCTGCTGTTGTAATCATGATTGTCATGTCATTCATTTATGCTCTAATTGGTGGTAGTCGCATTCCAGAAGCCAAGTGTTCTCCACCCATTGTGATGCCCTAATAATTACTTCCATTGCCATGGTAAAAGCCAGTGGAGAAATGGTGCATTGTGGCATTATTCCAATTCCAATTGCCATGTAGTAGTGAATGCTGAAATTGAAAAACAAAATTGCAAATCTCCAAAGTAGGCTTTCACTAAGTTTGTTATTGTCCTCTGTACACTGAAAAAATCAAATGCTGCCCAAAGAAGTAAGTGTGGTACTGAACCTTATGCAGTAGCTAAATTCAGTAATGTCACATGGAGCTCCTTCCTCTCCATTTAGCTGGGTGAATTTGCTGCCAGATCACACTGATCACACTGTAGTTACACGGCAATAACACAGTAATTGCCCATGTTATATTAATTACAACATTTAAAATGCTAGCATTTGCTATCTTCTTTTGTAGTTACATTGTACAGTACTTTCACAGAAGGTTGTTTATTTGCAGTGTAATTATAGCAAATTATGTTTATTATAGTAATGTGTAATTAGAGACACGTAATGTAAAAGTGTTACTTAGAATTGCTGTTGTAAGTTTATTTCACTATTAAATTTACACTTAGGTCTGGCAATACACATTTAAATATTGTTCAGGGAGATCAACCATTCTTTTTGAAATAATCTATGTACGGTACAGTTTTGCTGTTAATACTTCACTGATTCCGAGTTACCTGAAAATTGCTTAAAGAAATAAACCACATCTGGTTGACTTGGCACTGGATAACCCCCACAGTATATAATGTGTGCATGTGTGTTTTCACAACATAAGGGCCTTATGTCATTGATAAATTAGTATAATTCTAGTCATGTTGTGATTGGCTGGTGGATGACATCAGACCCGGAAGATAAACACAGTGACAAGGCAACCGTGGGGCGAAACTGAAATGCTACGGTGGTGTCACAAAGACGGCCGCAGTGGGTGACGACAGACCAGAAACAGGAACTGACTCAGAACACAGGTTTTGGAATGGTGAAGGCGCTGATGCACAGTTTAATAATGAAACAGACAGAAAATAAAAGGTTTGTAACAAAAACAGCACACTGCACATAAGGCCAAAATAAATAGACAAACAAAACGAATAGACACTGACAAAAACAGGGTGGAGGAATGCTACACAAAACAATTGATATTTATAATTACGCTTCTCTCTCTCTCTCTCTCTCTCTCTCACCCATTCTCCACTCCCGAACACACAACCCAGAGTATGTGAAAACATACGGCTTTTATGCAGCTGTACTGTGACTAGACTGCTAACTAATCATTCCATTAGAGTCGCGGTACAGCTGCACATGAATTAATAAAGTGCAATTCCCGGTGATCACATATTACATTTTACCTGCACGTGAAGTGCTGTGCAATCCTCGTGCCTAAATACAAATATATATTTTAAACACTCGTGTTACACGGACCCTGTGGCAGAGCAGAGCTCTGCCCTTTAGAAATTGGCAGTTATGGGGTTAAATTCCCCTACCTGCCTGGGTTTATTGTGTTCAGGTGGCTGGGGTTGTTTAGTTAATTAGAGTAATTAATGATCAGTCAGCACCCAGCCACCTGACATAAAAGGAGGCCTCAGCTTCCCATTAGGAGAGGAGGGAGCTGAAGAAGCAAGCAAGCAAGCAAGCAAGCAAGAAAGAAAGAAAGAAAGAAAGAAAGAAAGAAGATGGTTGTGGTTGCTGTTTTTGGTTTTGTGAATTTTTCTAATCCAGTGAAGGCATCGCCCAGCCTGGAAACCTTTATTTTTGTAAGATTGATTTTTGTTTTATTATTTGTGTTTAAATATCTTTATTTTTGCCCTTGTGCACTTTTATTTTGTGTTTATTTATAATTAAAGTATTATTTTTTTGGACTGCAGTCTGTCTCTGGGCCTCGATCCACTCGTCAGCCTGTCACAGACCTGTTTATATCCCGAGTACCAATGACTATACACCAACATTTAACACACCACATGCAAGCTATAACAGAAAATACACACAGGGGCGGGCACTTTGTCACAGGTGCTCAGTGTTTTGATTAAATAAACAAAACAAAAGATTTCAATAAAACACTTTATAAAGCAAAATGGCACATTGGTCAAACAAATAGACATACAGAAATAACAACTATAACAAGTATCGTGCTGGGTTTGGAGCCAGCACATCTAGCAATTGTTATTACTGTATTTTTTCTCCTTTCTTCTCTCTCGTTTACATACCTCCTTCCAAATACGCTCCACCTTGCACTGGCAAACTGCAGGTTTTTTTATATTATGACTGAGGGGTTATCTATCTTATTACCCCCCTGGCCATAGTCTGCACGGGTTTAATTAAGTCTGTTAGACTGTCAACTGGTAATATAATCATTACCTGACAGTAAGGCATTCTCACAAGGAATTCAAAACAAGAAATAATACAAACCAGTACCATGGCGGAGGGCATCTCGCTCGTCCAGCCAAGCAATAATAAAATACAAATAACATGGCTTTTTGCCGTCATATATGTTTACATAAATCATAATACAAATAATACAGACTATAAAGTAATTCAACTAAGAACACCATGAAAAGGTAAGGGACCAGTACATAAACAATAAGCAGAAAAAATAAATAAAGCAATAAAAAAGATTTGACAACAGCTCCTTGAAATAAGATAATTTAAGAAAGCTTTGTCCTTTTTTTACCCTTTATTCAATTTATCTGAAGATCAATTTGTGCTTCATGGTACAAGCATTTATGATACTTGATGTAATGTGGGCAGCAAGAAAGCATTACCTTCTCAGACAAAAGGAATTGGGTCAAAGTCCATCTTCTTTTATATATGTTGCAAGAGACAATCTTGTTTAGTTTTGTTTGTCGTTGTTGTCTGCCCCTCCCCTCCCGCTCCTCCTCCCATTAGTAGAAAGCCATGCAATGTAACTGAAGCTGCAGATATTTAAACATTTCTATGATTAAAAAAACTGGCATTATCTAGATTACTATGTAAACACACCTGTAATACTAAGAATCCTTTAATCAAATCCTTAGCTCAGTGATAAAAGTAAATGATAAGGAAATTAAATGGGCTTCAGGGAAGTAAATCTGATTTAATTGAACACTCTTTTATATAATTTCCCTAGGACCATGTGCATGTTTTACATCATTAATGCCTATTACCCTAGCTTTGACTTAAACATTCTGGAAAATATCAGTACAAATGGATACAATGAATTTAAAATGGCCCCAGGAGTCCTTTAACTTGAAAGAACGGTGTGTTCATTTATATGTCACAATAGAACAGTAGAGAAATGTTTCCTTCTTACTAATGTACAAGTACTGGATTTTAATTTCAAAGCAGTAGAAGAATAAGACATTAAAAAAAAAAAAACACCTTTGCTCAGTTTTTAGCCAAAATATTGTGACCTAGAATGTTTCAAAAACAATTATCTGCAATTATCAACAATTATTGTCTTTGTAACTTCATTTTCACACAACTATAGTTACTACATTACAAAGTTCTTCTCTTTTTGATTTCCACTTTCCATCTCAATCTATTTCTATCTATATTCTATCCTCCAGTGTCCAATCTGCAAACCTGTATGAAAACATTACATATCTCCATATTTATATTTATTAAATGGGTACATCATAGAATCTTTTTTTCCCCCAAAATATTTAATTTCTTGCCATTTAGTATGACATGGTGTTTGTTCAGTATTTCTTTTATTTTGCAATTTTTTACTTGGTGTTCTGTGATTAATAGATACTAGGATTTTTTTCCAGCCAGTTCTACTATTAAACTATTACTATTAAAGGTGATGGAATAATATATCCTATCCTTTGACTGTGTACAATAAATTAAGCCTACTAATCAGCTTTTCTGAGTTTTCTTAAGAAGATGCTCTGATTGCAGACACAGGAATTTCCTTCTGAAATAGTTATTAAATGTAAACCTTTAGAGGGCGCTAGTGAGTTGCGTCTACCCTTCCCGTATCTCTAATTTCCCTGTCAATTGCTCTCCCTCGTCTATATAAGTCTCCTATTTCCATTTCTGCTATCTCTAGTGTTTGTTTGTTTTTCGTACAAGCCGGTAAGCTTCCAGTCTATTCATAGACTGTGTGTCTAAAAAAAAAAAATCAAAATATCTCTAGCCAAAGCTATTAAAAAAAAAAGGGGGAGAGAGAACTACCACCTACTTGCTATCCCACTAGCAGCAATTTTGCTTCAATCAAGCTTGGATATTCTGCCCAGTACCTCTACTCCACTGGAGTTTGGAGAAAACCCAAGTCCCTCATGGTTCCCAGATATCTCTTCTGCTCCAGTATAAGCAGCAGCTGCTGCCATTCCTCAACCGTGCCACAGTAGGAGATCCGCTCCGTCTAATTCATCGCCAAGCTGCCTCTTCTTCAAAGACTGGCCAACCAACAAGTTACTTAAATCATTGTTCGATCTTGGAATATCGATACCAGGATGTACCGACAGAGGAGCAATGTTTCTCCTCCTGTGAGATTCCTTGTCAGCTAATCCGGTCTTTCCTACTCCAGCAGCATCAAGAGCCTGTCTCTCCTCTTCCAGCACATCCCTGCTCAGCTGCGCAGCCCACTGAATGCGTCAGCTTTTCAGCTTTATGCTCAGTACTTTCAATCTCAGTGCCAGGCTCTAGTTACTTTCTCTGTACAATCCAGCCCAACACTCTAATATGCAGCCAGCCTATCCATGCTCAACAGAGAGATTTTGTCAGACATCAAAGGCCTTCTGCAGCCTCTCACAGAGTCCGTTTCATCTCTCTTCTCCCGTCTCCAATCGATCGAGGCACAGCTCAGACATGAACCCGCACCAGCCCTTCCCACCTCAGACTCAGCCTCCACTCCAGCCTCGGCCTCCTATCTAGCCTCAGCCTCAGCCCCCACCTCAGGCCTCGTTCTCCCAGTGACCGATCCTGAGGCCCCGCAGTACAACTTGGCCACAGCTGTCTCTGCTTCCTCATCTTACCAGCCTTCTACTTCCTTCAGACGCCACTTTATCTCCTCACATCTCTGCTGCCTAATCATCCAGGGTAAGGACGTCAACCTCGTATCCATCCTAATTGCAGTACCTCGACCATCAGGTAGCGGATTGCAGCGACCTCTCCGTCCTGCGATCCACGGCTTCTAAAAAGACTCACCCTCAGAGTTGGTCATCGTTTTTTCAGCATACTGTGACGTCGTCTGCACAGCCTACCCTCACAGGAGCTGGATCAATATCTCCTGTACATTTCCGAGCTGTCCGTTAGATACGGGGTACCATATTTTATGATTACTGTAAAGCTTTCTCCGCCAAAGCAGCCTCAATCCTGGAAGCTGACAACGTCATCATCAACTGGGCCACTCCAGACATGGATTTATTCAATCAGATTGTGGGATCTGTGCTTCGACAGCCCACGCTTCACAGCTTTCCACAGCTCTCGCACCCCGCTGCCTTCTTTTCCACCCTCGACCCATCACGTCTATTTTGGCAATCCTATTCACTGCTCAGCACCCCCGTCAGCATCTCGCTCCCAGGTTAACTACACCTGCTCTATTAAATTCACAGGCACCAGGCAGATCTGCAATAATTTCAATACTGGAACCTGCCAGGTCAAAGGCTGCCGCTATCTCCACTTATGCAGCTTTGTGGTGAGGCCCATTCCAAATCTATCTGTCCCATGTCCCGCAAATGACTAGCCACCCTACTTTCAGTTTCCACACCCATAAACATCATCCCATTAACCAAAGCTCTAAAAACCCACCACTTTGTCAAATACGGGTTCGATCGCATCTGAACACTCATCAACGCCTTTCAGTCATAAAGGTCCATCTCAAAGCGGAGCCTGCCCTCTCTGCTAGGCCACTTCAATTATGCCCTCCGCATTATCCCTCAAGGCAGAACCTTCATATATCAGCTGCTCAGGCTATCCACTTCAGCAAAAAACCTCAATTCTCATATCTTCATTCCTTCAGATGCCAGAAAAGATATAAAAATGTGGTCCACTCTCCTCCAACATTGGAACAACCTATCCTTATTCTACCAGGATTTCATCGCAGCCCCAGACCTCTCACTTTTTACAGATGCCTCCTACCTTGGATTCAGGGGCATCTTTGGAAAACAATGGTTCAGCAGCAAATGAACCCTGCAAATCCAGAACCTGCACCCCCAACAGAAGTCCTCAACAATCTACCCAATTGTCACAGCCCCAGACTCTGGGGTAAGACTTGGGCCAGAAAATCTATTCTATTCTTTAGTGACAACCTAGCAATAGTCCATATTATCAATAAAAGCAGATTCTCAGTCCCTCTAATCATGCAACTCCTATGCCCCCTTGTCTGGCTATCGGTTTCAAATAATTTCATCATTCAAACTTGCTATATTTCTGGATCTCTTAATAACTCTGCCAATGCTCTTTCTTGCCTCAGGTAGCCTGGTCCCACCAACTGACGCCCTCCGCCGCTCCCTTCCCTCTCCAAGTCCTGGAATTCCATCAACTAATCCTGGACTGAATTCCTCCTTGTCCGATCTGCTCAGCTCAGCTCGGCAGTACATGTCAGTTGCTCTCGCTCCATCCACAAACACCTCCTACTCTACAGCCTGGTCAGTCTTCTCCCGCTTTTGCTCCCAAAGCCAAATATCTCCTACTTCATTAAACCAGAGCTGGATCCTAGCTTTTATCATCTATCTTTATCGTCTATACCACGGAAGCGTCTCTGTGCAGAGTGGGGGATTCTATCTATGTGTTTTCGGGTCTTGGGTCGCCAGACCAGCCTTCAGCAATAAGTTTCTACATCATAGAGAGCAAGACTCCTGTTGTATCCCTTTAACTCCCTTCAAGTATCATGGTGCTCTCCGAGCTGTCATGAACCACTATATTTACCACTCACCATCGCCCCGTGAACTATAGTAAATAATAATGTAGGCAAACACCTTTACATGTCTCTGAATAGTTGTGTTTCTAAATTCCCTCGTTATCATGCTGTAAACTGACGGGCATCACTTAAAATGGAAAGGAACCTGTTAAAACTTGTTAATTGCATGAGAAAATTTAATTTATTCAATTTTATGGTACCAATTAATGATCACAAGAAGGTGTCTTCTGACAATCTAAATAAACTACAGAAGGGCAATTTCTTTGCCAATCTTGGCTGGTTTATTTTTTTGAGTCAACAGTATAGGCTGAGGCATGGCCAAGGTGTAATAAGAGTAAAACTAGAACTACCGGAGTGGTCTTTTTGGAGCATTACGTTTTTTTAATTTATTTTTCTCCACTGATTTGGCAGCTAGGCACCTGTGATTTTATTAACTTATATATAATATTAAATATCTCAAACCTTCAGTAGACTGTCATAGTAAAAACAATGGGTTTGGTCTCATCAATGGGGCTTTAGGGAAGCTTCAAGCTGTTTCCTACTATCTGGAAAACACAAGTATGTTCAAAACAATAACCATCTAATTTAACAATGGAGTCACCCATACCTTTAAACGTTTATGCTCAAAGTTTGAAATCATGGACAGAGTCTACAGTGTTCGAGAGCAGTTCCCAGTCATTGGTGCTCATGCAATCACTATCCACAGATACCAGGGTATGACTCTAAAAACAGTTATGATGGATCTTGGTAACTCCATTTCCTCCTATGGACAAAGTTTTGTTGCAGTTTTAAGTTACATCCTTAAATGGTGTCCACCTTATCAACTTTTTGACCTCACCTGCATTAAGGCACCTCAAATTGCAGCTGCAGAGTACAATAGGCTCAGAGGGATTTATTGCCATAAGTTGATAAGCTTGAAGGAGACCAACACACACAAGGGACACAAGGTAAAAGATTGAGTGTGTTTCATTCACAGAGACATCACTAATGTTCAGGAACAGCAAAAGCCTCAATCTTCTAAGATAACACTTGCAGTTACACATCCATTCAGAGTCTTGAGCAAACCGAATTTCACCTCATGCTATGCAAATGAAACATTGCAGTGCCTTCTTCACTTGCAGCCTCTGAAGGATTCATTAAAACACAGTCAACAAAAGGCTATCAGGAGCTTTATTCACAACTGTAATCACTTGCCACCCACTGCATCTTTAACTACTGTGGGTATTTGTCACTTCTTAGGAGAATCCTTCAATAGAGGTGAGCAGCAAGATGTTGCAGAGTTTCTCACCAAATTGTCTGAAATTTGTCCTGAAGTATCTTGCATTATTCAGTCACAATAAATCATGACATTCTATGTACTAGATGTATCTACTGCTCATCAAACCAACAGGTGCTGCATGTTTACCCTCTACATGTACCTGATGGTACAGATTCCATGTGTTTGGAAGAACTAATTTATAGAAATGACAAATGGGCAATGATTTTTCGTAGCAAATATAGGCAATGCAAAACTTCTCCAGTCATGAAACATGAACTTATTCAGTCAGCAGGAGGAATGATTGCAGTCCAAACCAGACAGGACCGTTATAGAGTGACACACTGCCAAGTTTATTGCTGTGCAGAAGAGCACAATTTCTGTGGACAACAGGAATGACCACCAAGAACAGGATGTTATTTCAGGACACTATGTGACTCTTCTTGCTGTGGGTGCCACTGGAAAATGGGTGCATGCAAATGATGCTCTCAATGAAGTCAAACCATGGCCAACAAATGCAAAGGTCATGGATATGGCCTTTTATGAAGAGATCTAATGCTTTACAAATGCCTTACATTGGCCTAAGTTCATAACACCTCTATAACAAGGAGAATAATGTTTATTTCAGCAATAAAATGTGTTAGTATACTACCGTTTAGCACTGACATGCATATGTACCTTTTTAACCATTCATAACATTGTTGTTTTGTACCTACGTAAATATCAATATATCAATACCTACCAAAATATACATATTGTTTTCACCACTCATGGATGTACACTTGCAACTAAAAGAATACAATGTTTACACTTTCAAAACTGTCCAAAAGTCCCTTCTACCATTATTTTACTTTAAAATATTTTCTCATTTCTGTTATATTACTCTATTTATTACTCTCTTGTCTTGTCTGTCTATTTACCATACACATTCTCGAATAGCTTTCCTTCACTGTATTCATTATTTGATGAAGTAAAAAAAAAAAGATATCTATAACTTTTTTTTTTTTTTGTTTACATTCTCAATGTAAAAAATCAAGTTAGAAAAACGCAACAGCTGTTTAAAGTGGTGATATCAAACACAAAAGCCCAAGTTAGGAGGAGAAATTGGGGCAACCTTGTCAAGCATCAAGCAAATTGGCACAATTGGAAAGGTGCTGGCCCCAAAATTGTTGCTTCTAACTTGGCTTCTTTTTTTGTTTGCTCAACTTCACATTGAAATGCTCTTAAGTCACATCTACAACAAAAAACATTGACAATACACAACCAAAAACAAGGCTCCCCAGCCCTGGATCTGCAATGCCTGTCCTGGATCTGCATTGTCACTTCTCATACACTTATCTTGCATTCTCATTATCCCTTGCACTTGTTGACATTCTTGGTCTTGTTCATCATCTTCATTGTTGGAAATGTATTGCTTCATGCTCTTTCAGGTATTCTTGTATGTATGGGCTAAATGCCTGTCCATGTGTGCCCTGATCTACCTGTGCATTAACTGCATGTTGTCTGTGTGTCTTCCCAAAGCATACTTGTCTGCACCTGTGATGATGCCTCTCCTATTCCCTGTCTGTCTTTCTCTCTGTAGTAGTGCTTGTAAGGATAACCAAGAACACTTCAGTCTGTGTTGAGCACTTTCCTTGGCACGTATGTGTCTCAGCATCATTATTCTGGTTACTACCCGGCTGATAAAGGAATGATCATTTAAGTGTAAAGTGGAGCGATAAAGTGGAGCGATAAAAAAAAGCAAAGTTAGAAGCAACAATTCTGTAAATGTTGAGCCCCAGCACCTTTCCAATTGTGCCTATTTGCTTGATGCTTGACAAGGTTGCCCCAATTGCTTCTCCTAACTTGGGCTTTTGTGTTTGATATCACCACTTATAAATGGCTGTTGCATCTTTCTAACTTATGTTTTTTTAAATTGCTATAGATTACAAATTACGGCGAGGGGCACAAGGCTCGGACTGTGGTCATTTCCCCAACCATTAAATGGACTTGGGTTTGGACACTTCAAGAAACAAGGACTACCAATGCTACAGAGGCTATATATATATATATATATCAGTGGCTTGCAAAAGTATTCAGACCTCTGACCAATTCTCTCATATTACTGAATTACAAATAGTACATTGAAATTTCATTCTGTTCGATATTTTATTTTAAAACACTTAAACTCAAAATCAATTATTGTAAGGTGACATTGGTTTTATGTTTGGAAATATTTTTAAGAAAAATAAAAAACTGAAATATCTTGCTTGCATAAGTATTCAACTCCCACACATTAATATTTGGTAGAGCCACTTTCGCTGCAATAACAGCTTTAAGTCTTTTGGGGTAAGTATGTACCAGCTTTGCACACAGTGTCGGAGTGATTTTGGCCCATTCTTCTTGGCAAATTTGCTCCAGGTTGTCAGGTTGGTATGACGACGCTTGTGGACCGCAATTTTCAAATAGAGCCACAGATTCTCAATGGGATTGAGATCAGGACTTTGACTGGGCCACTGTAGGACATTCACCTTTTTGTTCTTGAGCCACTCCAATGTTGCTTTGGCCTTGTGCTTGGGATCATTGTCCTGCTGAAAGGTAAATTTCCTCCCAAGGTTCAGTTTTTTAGCGCCCTGAAGCAGATTCTCTTGCAGTATTTTCCTGTATTTTGCTCCATCCATTCTGCCTTTAATTGCAACAAGATGCCCAGTCCCTGCTAATGAGAAGCACCCCCACAGCATGATGCTGCCACCACCATACTTCACTGTAGGGATGGTGTGTCTTGAGGCATGGGCAGTGTTAGGTTTGCGCCACACATAGCGCTTTGAGTTTTGGCCAAAAAGCTCTATCTTGGTCTCATCTGACCACAAAACCTTTTCCCACATCGCAGCTGGGTCACTCTCATGCTTTCTGGCAAACTCCAGACGTGCTTTCAGATGGTACTTTTTGAGTAACTGCTTCTTTCTTGCCACCCTCCCATACAGGCCAGTGTTATGCAGAGCTCTTGATATGGTTGACTGGTGCACCATTACTCCACTCCCAGCCACTGAACTCTGTAGCTCCTTCAAAGTGATTGTTGGCCTCTCTGTGGCTTCTCTCACAAGTCTGCTTCTTGTTTGAGCTGAGTTTTGAGGGACGGCCTTTTCTTGGCAGTGCCTGGGTGGTGTGATGCAGCTTCCACTTCCTGATTATTGATCCAACTGTGCTCACTGGGATATCCAAACACTTGGATATTATTTTGTACCCTTTCCCTAATCTATGCATTTGTATTACTTTATCTCTAACTTCTGTAGAATGCTCTTTAGTCTTCATTTTCCTTCAGTATTCATTTTCCTTACCAACGATCCTTCAATAGTGGGGTTTTTATTCATAAAATGCAACAGCAACTTTAATGGTTCACAGGTGGAGGCCAATGGTAAGGTAATTGTGTCCTCGTTTGGGCAATTTCTTTCATCGGTGCAAACTGGGAGCTTCCACAGCACAGGGGTTGAATACTTATGCAAGCAAGATATTTCAGTTTTTTATTTTTCTTAAAAATATTTCCCAACATAAAACCAATGTCACCTTACAATAATTGATTTTGAGTTTAAGTGTTTTAAAATAAAATATCGAACAGAATGAAATTTCAATGTACTATTTGTAATTCAGTAATATGAGAGAATTGGTCAGAGGTCTGAATACTTTTGCAAGCCACTGATATATATATATATATATAGCCTCTGTAGCATTGGTAGTCCTTGTTTCTTGAAGTGTCCAAACCCAAGTCCATTTAATGGTTGGGGAAATGACCACAGTCCGAGCCTTGTGCCCCTCGCCGTAATTTGTAATCTATAGCAATTTAAAAAAACATAAGTTAGAAAGATGCAACAGCCATTTTTAAGTGGTGATATCAAACACAAAAGCCCAAGTTAGGAGAAGCAATTGGGGCAACCTTGTCAAGCATCAAGCAAATAGGCACAATTGGAAAGGTGCTGGGGCTCAACATTTACAGAATTGTTGCTTCTAACTTTGCTTTTTTTTATCGCTCCACTTTATCGCTCCACTTTATTTTTAAACACTGAGTTTCAGTGTTTAAAAATAAAATATCAAACAGAACGAAATTTCAATGTACCATTTGTAATTCAGTAATATGAGAGAATTGGTCAGGGGTCTGAGAGGAGACTTGGTCAAATATATATATCTATATATATATATATATATATATATATATATATATATATATATATAATATATAAATGCCTATATAATATATATATATATATATACAATGCCGACTCTCGCCACTAGTTAGTGTAGTTTTCCCTAACAGGAATGAACCGCTCGAGATTACAGACGGTGAGTACTTTTTATTTACAATATTTACAAATGTAAGAATTGTCCATCAATTGGAACTGGCGCTGTGGGTGGGTGGCTAACTACCTCACTTCTTGAACCCTCTCTAGGCTAACAAGAATGCCATCGGTAGATGGACTTCTTCCGCTGGTGAGTGGGGACAACACAGGTACGTAGAAGGGTGGCTCCCTCTGCTGGAGAGCGGAGGTGACACAGGTAAGTAGCTGTGTGGCTTCAGCCCACATAAACAGATAGACAGACTCCCCGGAAGACCAGCACAGAACAGCGGCCCCTGCACCTGGAGAACGAGGGAAGCCCACCAGGTGCACATCAAAACAATGTGTTGGGTTACAAATAAACAGTCCTTTGTATAACCCCACCCAGTTGTCCTGTGTGTTATTCCTGTCCTCTTAATCCTGGTTAATATCCCCACTTTAGGGGAAAGTAACGCGATGCTGTGCGTTGTGACCATATTTGGTTTCACTGACAGAATACAAAGTCCTGGTCCTACGCTGGTTTGGTCGTCGTAATATAACTCGTTGTCAGCGGACCAAACAAACAAAATGTTTTAACCAAAACAAACAGTTTAAACAAAACACACGGTTCAAACAAAACAAATAGTTTAAACAAACCAACTAAGCTTTCTAGAACTATCCGTTCAAGTAGTTCACTGCCTGACATACTGTAAAGAATGCCTCATGGGAATTTATCCACGAGTGGTATACACCCTGACAAGAATTCACTATATTAAAGCATAGCATAGTGTAATAAAGTACTGTATAGTGAAATAATTGGTAAGCATTGTAAAGCTCAGAGCCATGAAAATACAATATATATTAAAAATGAATAACTACTATCATTCATAATGAAGAATATCATTTGAATGTGTCTGTAAATCTGCACTATTCACAACACTAGGCATCTGAATATGTCAATATACTATTATGGTTATGAGTATATCTATATTTCAATGCTTATGTTAAATATATGTGTTCTGTGGGGTTAATTGAGAGACCAAGAAACAGAGATGAATGTATTGTGTACGGTACTGTTTTGTAAACTTGTAGTATTTTTTGAAAAATACATGAATGGAATTAGTCTGTGCCTCATTTCCAGCGTGTAACATTTATTAGTGGGAAACTATGGTGAATGCATAGTATAATCAGAAAATCATGGGAAAGCTGCAAAAGTACTGTGTAAATTTACCCTGATAAATATTTATAAGGGCAATAGTATCTTCATGTATTAACAGGGCCTGTTGTTAGCAAGCTACAGAAAAACTGCATAATACATAAGAACATAAGAACATAAGAAAGTTTACAAATGAGAGGAGGCCATTCGGCCCATCTTGCTCGTTTGGTTTTTAGTAGCTTATTGATCCCAAAATCTGATCAAGCAGCTTCTTGAAGGATCCCAGGGTGTCAGCTTCAACAACATTACTGGAGAGTTGATTCCAGACCCTCACGAGTCTCTGTGTAAAAAAGTGCCTCCTATTTTTTGTTTCTTTGTCTAATCTCCATTTGTGACCCCTGGTCCTTGTTTCTTTTTTCAGGTCGAAAAAGTCCCTTGGGTCGACACTGTCAATACCTTTTAGAATTTTGAATGCTTGAATTAGGTCGCCACAAACTGTTCCATGCGGGTGCTACATACCTGTTGCAATAGCTTTTGTTTGTTTTTCACTCTATATTAATTTTATAATTAGTTCATTTCATGCATTTAATTATTTAATTTGTGGTTTGAGTTAACATGTGGAGAATGCAAGGCCCAGTTCAACTACTTTGACATTGTCTTTGTGCCACATTCCCCTCAGTATTGTAGTAAAGCATAATAAAAAGAGAAAAAAAGGGCCAAGAATGGAAATACATAAGACAAATTAATTCAGTGGCAGAGGATGCTGTTACCCCACGAAGGCTTCAGGATTCCACATCCTTGTTGCGGTCAAAGAAAAGGAGCAGAGCCACTCAGTCCCATGGAGAGATGCAGATGAAAGTCAAGACTGGAGTGAACAAGCATGGAGCAATATCAACGAGCCTGGAGGCTGATGGTTCTTTCTGATGGTAGTTTTAGAAACAGAAAGAACATTTTGGTTCTGGAAAGGCAAGGCAACAATAATCAATTTATGAGGCATACATTGCATAGCATTGCATTTTTTCTTGTGTTTGTGTACAATGGATATGTTGTTTAGTAGATAACAGTTGCACATACTACTAAACATAGAGTGTATTACAATAAAGGACTGAAGTAAAAGTTACAATAAAACCTGCTTAGTACATTCTGTTCTAGGCTAACCCTTGAGATATCATGTAAAACTCTAGAACCCAACGTGCTAATGTAGGAAACTTGTGATGTTTCCATGATATACCACAGAAGTCTCTCAACACAAAATTAAAATATGATGGGACCTCTTGGGGAGATGAATTTGGTATAGATTGTACAAGATTTACCTTTTTTCCATTTGGAATCTTTCTGTGTGATTTGCACATTTTATATGATTTGCTTTGAGCATGGTTTATTCAACTGTAGTAAACCTTTGTCTGAGCTTTTAAGATTTTTATATGTGCATTCAGTAGCTATATAAGTGATGATGATGTACAGAGGGTTGTTTGGTTTTATTGAATAACTGCCTTAAAAATATCTTAAAAGAAATATTATCTCCATACTATTTTGCTATTATTTCATCACAAGCAATTGTTTTTAAAGCACAATTGTTTTCTATGGGCGATGTGTTCTGACAACAAGACTCAGGAGCAATGTTCGTCCTGTCCAATACTGTGTTTGATTTAGAAGTGGGAGCAGAGATTAAGTTGGGAGAAAATGTCTTTGCTTTCCACCCCACCCTGCCCAACCACTCCCCTCCCCAGCCCTCGATTCAACTATAGCTTTCATTTGGTTTGAAAGTTATTATGGATATGGTATGGACTCAATACAACCTTTGGATCATCCATCAATTGATTATAAAAAAATAAGTGCTGACATAAATATATAAAATCTCAATGACGGCTTTCATAGATTCTGGAAAAACAGCAAAGCAAACAAGAAAGTCGAGGGAGACTAGGATGTAAAACACAGCAGCTGCTCTCAAGGCCATTAATCATTGACAGAATGCAACATTACATCTAGAGAAAATCAGTTTGCTGATGTGATGCCCAGTGATGTTTAAAATCACATAATAATTAGTTTTCAAAATTAAAAAATGCTGATTTGTGACAATGGGATATTTCTAAAAAAGGCTAAAGGTTAAAGTGAGGTTTTATGAAGTGTGATAAAACACTAACGATACAAATTTTGACACTAGGCAAAATGCAGTGAACTCAATATTTGCAGGATTCGTAGATATTTACAAATCTGTATTCTTCTTCTTCTTCTTATTAATTTGTTTATTTCTTAGCAGACGCCCTTATCCAGGGTGACTTTCAATTGTTACAAAAGTATCACATTATAAAATATCACATTGTAAAGTATCACATTTCAGAATATCACATTACAGATAAGATAATAGCAAAAATCAAATCAAATAATAGCAAAAAATAGAGAAGACAGTAAATAATTATATGCAAGAACAGATTCGACTAAGAGCAGTTAACTTATATTAAAAATATTTGCTTATACGAGTAGCCCCAAGAAATAATAGAACATCATTTTTATTTGATTGGCCACACTGCAAGACCCGCCCCCCAACCAATCAAAGAGATTCAAGCAGCACAAATGGAGGCTTCATGAGTGCATCAAGCACCACGTTAAGTCTCCAGTGAGAAACAATATCCTTCAAAAATTGCCCTCCCGAGAAGTGAGCTCCTGGGGAGACCTAGTCAGTCTTGACTTGGCAAGATGAAATAGTTGTGTAAACAGGATGGCAGTGTGGTTAACCTCATAGACCAGGAAATACACAGACTCTTAGTATTGCAGGGTGAGAAACATGCGCTCGTTCCTTCTGCCTTTCCACACAGCTCTCTAGCCGAGCTCGGACACAGTCCAGCACTATGCCTAGGCGTAGATAGGCAGGCTGTGTTCACCAAGAGAGCGCCTTCAGAGAGTGGCAAGACACTGTCACCAGGTGGCCACGGTTCAACATGGACTGAAAAACCCTTCTATTGAACCAGGCTTGGAGGGCTCACATAGCAACTTTGCAAGCACCATTCCCTGAAGGAAAACAGCTTCCCAGAGTTTCTCCAGCTGTTCGGAGTCTGCCTATTTCTTGGATCGGTCACTCTTTCTCTTCCTCTTCCTTGGAGAAGGAGAAGGAGAGGCAAAGGAGGATGAGGCAGACTGTGAAGATGACTTCCTACATCTGCTTTTTCCCCGAGCATGATGCCTCCCTTGGCACAGAGCAAAGTGGAGAGGACACAGCCACCTCTTTAACAGAGGGCGATGGGGAAGAGCACTGTTCTGGAATAGACCGAGTGCTCTGTAGAGCTGCGAGACACATGCTTCTCCAGCGTGTGCTTAGAAAAACTTGCCCAAAACTCACAAAAACTGCGATCTGTGAGTTCCTCCTTGGCATGCTATGTAAATTTACAGTATAATCGTAAATCTCAAAAAACTACTCACTTCTAAATCTTTTGTAGTCATCTTTGTATTACTTTAGTATAAATACATGTTAATTTGGATTCATATGTTGTTTTTTTCGGACTTTATGTGAACGAAAAGACACACATTTGCCAGTTTTCCCATTGGAAATAGTGATATTTTGAAATATCACTGTCCTGGTCACAAAAGCAAAGTTTGTGGGGAATAATAGCCATGTTCTATACTTTTGAGGCATAAGCAATTAGGAAATAACATTTACTACCCAGGAACAAAAATTGTGTTACATAGTGTTATTTTTATTTTGTGGCAAAGCAAAGTGTAAAAGAGCCTAAATAAATAATTATTAGTATGATTTTAACCGAGGCCCATGTCTCGAGTGCCTCATAGCTGGCTACGGCCTTGTATATGCAGTAAAAAAAAAAAAATCATACAAGGATAGTACACATCTTTCTTACGGAATGTTATTTTCTTAATATTTGTGTAATGCTATGTCTTGTTTTCATGGCCAAATGAGGCAGACTGCATCTTGTTTTCTTGATTTGTTTACTGTAATATCAGCTCTGCTCTTACAGACAATTCACTCACAGATGGTAAACCCCATTTTCTTTTACACACAATGCTTTAACACCCTCTTGCTTGCTCATCGAATAATAATAAAATAATACAGTTTTAATAAAAAATAGGAAAGTTTTGTTGGGTCTCTTGTAACGATGCACTGAATCCAAGTCAGCCAAATACCAAATCCATCTCAAAAGATTCGACCAAATACCAAACAGAATACCGAATCTACAAAAACGGTAAAGAAAATTGAAGGAAACTGTTGATTGAAAAACAAACTGGCAACTACTTACAAGGGATACGCGCACAATCTATAGTTTTGAAACTTTTAGTTAATAGTATTTTTACTACCGAATGGAAATATATCCCTGAATAAGATTTCAGTTTGAAACACAATTTACCACTAGCCACCTCCCCCCACAACAGAATGATTTCTAGTACACGGTCCCCGTACCCACTCCTCCGCAGAGAGAGCAGCTGTCTTTAGAAGAGAGCAGCAAGTCAGAGATCGAGGAAGACATTGTAGATCCAGATGACAATTTCAGAGGTGGAGCTGAGGAGAGAAACCCATACTACCCCAACCAAAAAGACCTCAATGACTTGATTAGAGATCTTGGTCTCACCAAGTCCAATGCTGAGCTTTTGACGTCTAGGCTCAAGCAATGGAACTTGTTGGATGAAAGCAAGTCGCAGATCAGAGGAAGCGTCACCAACCTTTTTCCAACTTCTTCTTCAAGATGGGCTCTGCTTCTGCCACAATGTGACCAGTCTGTTCGAGGCAATCGGAATCACCTGTAACCAGAATGAGTGGCGCCTCTTCACTGACAGCTCATCCAGGAGCCTCAAAGCCATGCTGCTCCATAATGGTAACAAGTACCCGTCTCTTCCCCTGGCTCACTCGGTGCACCTCAGAGGATTACAACAGCATCAAGACCTTGCTGGACGCCTTGAAGTATGATGAGTACGGCTGGGAGGTCATAGGAGACTTCAAAATGGTGGCATTCCTGATGGGTCTCCAAGGCGGTTTTACCAAGTTTCCCTGCTATCTTTGCCTTTGGGACAGCAGGGACACCAAGACGCACTACCACAGGCGGGACTGGCCACAGTGGACCGAGTTCTCTGTGGGGAGGAACAACTTCAAGTGGGAGCCACTGGTGGACCCCTGGAAGGTGCTGATGCCACCACTGCACATCAAATTGGGCCTTATGAAACAATTTGTCAGAGCTCTAGATAAGGAGTTGGCAGCCTTCAAGTACCTTCAAGACTTCTTCCCTAAGCTGTCTGAGGCAAAGGTCAAAGACGGTGTCTTCGTCGGACCACAGATAAAGAAGATCCTGGAGTGCAATGAATTCCCCAAGAAGCTCACTAGTAAGGAGAAAGCAGCTTGAACAGCTTTGTCGAAGCGGTTCGGGGCTTCATAGGCAATCACAAGGCCGAAAAACATGTGGAGCTGGTTGAGACTCTGGTGAAGAACTACGGCACAATGGGCTGTAGGATGTCCCTCAAAGTCCATATCCTTGATGCTCATCTTGATAAATTCAAGGAGAACATGGGAGCGTACTCGGAGGAGCAAGGTGAGCACTTCCACCAGGATATACTGGACTTTGAACGCCGCTACCAAGGACAGTATAACGAGAACATGATGGGAGACTACATTTGGGGGCTGATTCGTGAAAGTGATTTACAGTATAATCGTAAATCTCAAAAAACTACTCACTTCTAAATCTTTTGTAGTCATTTTTGTATTACTTTAGTATAAATACATGTTAATTTGGATTCATATGTTGTTTTTTTCTGACTTTATGTGAATGAAAAGACATAAATTCACCCGCTTTGTCATTGGAAATAGGTAAATTTCAAAATATCACTGTCCTGGTCACAAAAGCAAAGTTTGTGGGGAATATTAGCCATTTTCTATACTTTTGAGGCATAAGCAATTAGGAAATAACGCTTACTACCCAGGAACAAAAATTGTGTTACATAGTGTTATTAAGTACAACAGTTACGTTCAATATCAGATTTGTGTCTTATTTAAAGAACTGCACTCATTGAAGGTATGCATTACAATGGATGTGCGTCTGGGCGGATGTAGGATTCGGATTCAGATCACCTATCTTAAGTATTCGGCCGAATCCGAACCCTGCTCAAAAAGTAGATACTCGGGCCGAATCCGAAACCGAATCCTGCAATCGGTGCATCCCTAGTCTCTTGGGGAACAGAAAACAACTTACATTGCTGGAGGGAGCAGCATCTGAATACATTCTGATGCTCATAAGACTCTTTCTCATGGCAAACATCCCTTGTAAAGGTTGAGAAATGACAGATTATGTAAAACAATATATAATACTATGATATGGACAACATAGTTTACCATTTAAATGTAAAACAATGTTTTATTATAAAACTGCAGGGTTTTCTGTAATGCTTTGGGTAATGTACCTGTCTTCCCATGTACAAGGTTTAATCACATTTGTTTGAGTAAAAGGGTTATGCAGCAGAGATAGGTGTCTCTTTGATAGAAACAGTTTAATTTATTTGAAGTCTTCCCACTGATGATGGGAATGAGAATGTAGAGATGGAAGCCCTGCTAACAAGATTTACGTTTTTGCAGGGATCAGGCTTTTAAAGGCACACCTGTGTTGGCTTTGACAGACTCACTGTGAGCAGAAACTGACCCAAGACTGTGACAGCTACTGGAAGCAGGCTGATCTTTGGAATGCATAATGAACATTTGTGAAACTGCATGTGTGTTAAAATGTAATAATAACTGTACTGTGTTATAAAGAATATAAAGCCAGGAGAAATACTAAACTAATTGTTTAAATACACTGTTCATACAAAAAGTTATAATATGCTCTGTATTAATCTATAGTTATGCTAGAGCCATTCTATATTCCTGTTTATTCTGTTATAACAGTGACAAATATTATTGTATCTTTGTAAGTCTAAGTAAAAAGGGAGCTAGGTTGAGGTCATGCTCACCAAAAAACACTGTGAAATGTGCTAAGCTTGTCTTTATCTGAACTAATGGTGCCAAGGTTTATAACCTTGAGGAGAAAAGCAGAAACAAGCATCTCATTTAATTAACTCAAATGTTCACAGTCAAGTCTCTTATTTAGAGAAGTAAGCTTGATCTGAAAGTAGTCTTTAAGCTAAACACAGGTATTCTAGAATAATTAAAAAAGAATATAAATGTAAATATTTTATTTTCACAGAATAACTGTTAAGTTTGAAAATAAGAGAATATAGTGCAGAAATTAACTTAAAGTAAAAACATCAGTCAAAGCAAAATGGTGCCAGTCTGTGTCAGGCATATAGTAGGATCTGCCAAAGATAATGTAATTAATTTGTTAACCTTGTCTTTGCTTGTAACAAAACAGTAACAGGCACATGGGTAACTAGAGAAAATAACTCTTGGCACTGAAGCTAGACTTACTGGTCAGCAGTTTGAAATCCACAGTTTCTATAATGAGTGATCTTTTACATATAAGAAAAACCTCCTGGTACAGGAAAGGGGAGTCAGTGGTGAACTATATATGGCTTCATTAAATCATAGAAATTAATGAAGACATGGTAAAAACCAGTGACAGTAAGACCATGTTATGCCATATGTCTGAGAAAATGCTTACAGAAAAGTTTTCTATTAATGATGACCTCGACAGAGAAGCAGGTGGTTCGGAACTTGCCTGAATAGGATTTTTGTAAAAACAAAGAGAGGTCAAGTTTAGTTTAAAGCATTGAATAGCTAAAATGGGACTCTTATATTTTGACTATGCTCTTGATAGACAGGATTTAAATGAGAATAATTAGATATATAATTGCAGGTTTTGAAGTTTGCTATGAAACCATATCCAATATGTTTTAGTTAATTATTAAACCACATCTATACATGTAATAAAACCAACCTATTAAGAAGGAGTATTTTGATGTTAAAAGGGAAATACATTTTTAACCCAGGATTGGAACCAAAGTAGGTGTTATGTATTAACTATATCTTTCTATGTATTATTTATATACTTGCACTGTATTCACATGCATGCTGTTTTCAAGGACTCCCTGGTACCAAAAAAGAATAACATAAGTTCAAAAGTTCATCTTACATATTTTGGAGATGTAGGAGAGGTGGACTATTGGATGATGGATAATTAATCTCGTAGAAGAAATTACCAGGTGTTTTGAAATTCATTAAAGGACAGGAGCTGTTAAGGCAGATTAATGTTTGAGATTTAATTAAAACTTCTGACGTAAGAAGGAATGCAAAAACTCTATAAAAACAGAGGTAAAAATCCCAGTCAAGTATCACTCAACTTGCTAACCACAAGCTGATGTGATCCATGCTCTGTAGATCTCTGATCAAGCTGATTGCTGTTTGTGTCATATTTAGAAGTCTTTGCCTTTGAAGACAGTTTCTGTCCTTACATTGTACTCTACGCTTCCATATATAATTTTGGAAGGTTAGAACTATTTTAATCTACATCCCTTTTATATTGATGCATTGTTATAAGGTATATGATTTATGTTTTAGTCTAAGTGAGTGATATATTGGATGTTCTAGGATTTAGTCTAAGTTTTTAGCTTTATGCATGCATAGCTTAAGGGCAAAACATGTTATAATCATAAATATATTGAAGTATTAATGCTGTTATACCTGTTAAGGCACTGGACTTCCCAGATTGCCTGTCAGCTGGGATTCGATGTAGTCTGTAACTGCTCAATCCATTTTTAAGCGTTTAATAAACCAAAGGGGTACTAATACTACTCTGATTCATTAAAACTTCAAATTGAATGAGTCTGTGTGAGTTTCTTGATTATTAAAAGTCATCTGGATATGTTGCAAGCCTAGTGCACAAACGATCCACTTACAGGAGTCCAAAACATCTTTATGTCTTCCTGAATGTCTCCCCTGAGTTTAAGAGTGTGCTTAGAGTGTGTGTGTGTGTATATATATATATATATATATATATATATATATATATATATATATATATATATATATATATATATATATATAGTAAGGTACCAGGGAGGGGGTTAAAATCCTTCCCTGCTAAAAACCTTGTGATAATGCACATTTGGGTGTTATGGGGTTTAATTGTGTAATTGTTTTATTGTTTAGTAATCCCCTGCACCTGGTGGTAATTGTAAATTAGAGCCAGGTGCAGGGTATTTAAGAGAGGCAGCCAGCCTGTTCCAGGCTGCTGCTGAGAGAAGAGCCCGACTGTGTGAGTGAGCAGTCGTATCGAGGTATTGTGTGAGGGTGTGTTTTTGAATGTTTGTGGCAGGTAAACGGTTTAGCCGTCCTGCGTGATAGTTAGGTTCCTGTTTATGTTTAGTTAGTGCTCCAAATAGGAGCTAGGTGTTTGTTTGTTTTGTTTAATTTATTTGATTGGTGTTTATTAAAAGTGCGTGTCAGCGCTAAGAAAATTCCATTTCTGGGTCTGGTCTTAAAGGGGCAACGAACACCGTGAGTGAGAGGATCGTTTACTATATATATATATATATATATATATATATATATATATATATATATATTTATCAGTGAATCTGACAGTAGTATTTTCTGAATTTGTGAAACTGGTGGTTAAACAAATTCGAGTTCGAATTCAGTCCAAAGTTATTGCTAAACGGAAAGCACTTGTTTTGTGTACATTAAACTGCATTAGGAACATTAATGTTGGCTATGTATTAAAAGCAAAATAACTTTTTTTTAACATACACTTGTGAAAACTACATCAATTCTAGGTTTCAGTTTACCTAGATAGTTTAACAGTACCTTCTTGTCATATGGGTATCTCATAGTTATTGAATATAGGTCATCTTTGTCCAGTGCATAACCTTTTAAACAGTATGTCTCCTGATGCTTGTACTTGAGTCACTAAAAGCTTTGATAAAAGCAGAGTATTTTAAAGTCTACTGAAGTGCTTGTGAAGAACAGCAAACATCTTCCCAACTATCATTAAAGCATCGGTTTGTTTTTTTAGTGTAATGGGGAGGAGAAAGTTAATTTTTGTTTCTGCAACTATAATGGAGCTCCATAGCATAAGGCTTACCTCTCAACCAGGGAATTTGCTCTGCAGTTGAATGGAAAGAAGTTTTTAAACCACCAGTTCACAGGTATGTGTCCAGTCATTGCCTCTCCATCCAATTAAGTGGGCTGAGATGCCAAGCCATCACAGCCTTTTCTAAATATTAAGACTCTTTGTACTATAATGTTCCTGGCTATGTAGTGAAAGAGAAGCTTTCAAGTCATGATTGAGCACCCACAAGAAGAGATTGCACTACAACAAATTAAATAACAAGTGAAATAGTGTAGCATGGTTTCCCAGACTGGAACAGCGAACCCTATAATATTATAGCTATATACATCACAAGTTTAAAGTGCTAGCATTAAAATGCATTGCATGGCTTGTGGTGAAATAGAGTGATCTACAAGTATGGTAAGGGATTAAAAATAAAAACAAGCAATTTCACCAAGTCCATTGTTCTACTCATCCAAAACGGTTTCCAATGTATTCAATAAATTGTATTAGGTCTAGACTAAAGTTGTTCACATGCTCTGGAGACACAAAATTAGATATGAAAAAGTAATTACAGTCTGTGAAGTTCAAATGAGGAAACAAGGGTTGTGTTATTTTTAGCTGGCCAGATTATCCATGAATAATGTACACATTCTCAATCATGCATTCACTCCTTTTCATTTACTTCTCTGAGAGACAAATTGACCGTGTCTAAAAAGAGAAAAAAAAGCTAAAGCAATTTATTTTTGCTCTTGCAAAGTAGAATTCAGGATTTTGGGGTATATTTTTAAACTGTTTACAACAGTGAGACAGGATGGCTCGAGTGGTGACGTCAGACCAGGAACAGCCTGTTTAGTAAATGCACTGTTGCGCCAGTTTATTGTCAATTAAGAAATAAAAAGGTTTAACAAAACAGCAACACAAAATAAACAAAATGGCTAGGTGACTAAAACAAATAGACTAACAAACAACAAGTACCGTACTGGTGCTTCCAGCACAAATAGCAATTGTTATTATTTATCTGTTTCTCTCCTCTCTCTTCCGTACCTCCTCACTGTACACTGTGCATGAAACATTCATTCTTTTCAACAGCTGTGCTGAGACTCGATTGCTAATCAATCATTCAATTGAATCTCGGCACAGACTGCACATGGACTAATTGTGCACTTCCTGTGCTCTCATACAAATACCCATTTAAATCTGCATCTGAAGTGGTTGTACATTTCCACATGCCTAAATACAAATATACATTTTACATCACCTGTGCTACATAACCCACACTACGATATTGTAGTGCACCACTACAATAATACATATAACAGACAACATGAAACACAAAACAAAACCCTGCCACAACCAGTCTTTAATTAACCTCAATTTTTTTTAAAGGACAATACTACACCATGATAAACACATTTATTTAAAGCCTCTTAACCACTGCCAACAGATTTGTTTCATTAGCATGGATGTTTCTCTTTTAAAAAAATAGGACTTAAATTTTTGAAGATAAAAATTAGAAAATCAGCCCCTGTATCTATTCTTTTTTTTTCGTACTGTCATCTTTATTTAAGGCCTCTTAACCACTGCCTTTATGTATTGTAGCATTGCGTGGAAATGAAGGCAGGCTCACACAGATATTGCCGGTTCTCAAATGCAGCAGTTTATTAACCAGGGACTCTACACTTAATAGGTAAAGTGTGATCTGAAAGCACGCTGCTTTACCAAACAGTGGTACAGCTACAGCTGAGCAGTGTACAACTGCTCAGACTGTGACAAAATAATAAAAGAAAAGAAAGTCCAAAGCACACTGTTTTGGTCGTGTGCTACAGCCACCTAAGTGCAGCCTCCTGTTTCTTTTTTGGTTCTCTTAGTCCTGCTTCTCTCTGGCTTTCTTTTGCTGTTTCTTCTCTAATTTATTTCTGTTCTTTAGCTCTCTTTGGTCTCAGACCACCCCATTCTTCTTAGCAGCCTACTTCTTAACCCCATGTCCTGACCATGCACCTGGTGCACCAACCACTAATCCCAAGCATGCACGGCTTCCCGCTCTCAGTCCCTTGATTGTTGCAACATCTTTTTAATGGTGGCGATTCTCCCATCTCTGACGTCCTTGAACACCTGCTGCAGTTGAACCTTTGACTCTAGATCGCAGAACCTTCCCAAACGTGGTTGCAACAGGCCCAGGGTTATTACAGTATGTATGTATCTGTTAAGCTTTTGTAAATATATCTAAACTAAATACAGTACTGCATGTATTCCAGGCTATTGGAATATTTTTCATGAATTATACTCATATGGCAATACTACTACTACAGGGTGATCTTATATCTTTACTGCAACATTTGCTGTTTGTTAAAACAACTGAGCGGCAGCTCCTTTTACGTATGTAATGTTTATGACAGTTATACTATACTACAACCCCCCTTAAAGAAAAAAGACAAAAGAAGTATAACCAGCTTCTTATTATTACACACACTAAATACATTACTAGCTTCTTATTTATTAAACATAAATTGATTACTCTAGCGTCCTTTGTAAGTATCAGAAGTTATTTCTAAAGGCAGACTCACAGGAGACTTAATGCTAGCCTGTGATCTTCAAGGAATCATTGGAGACAAGTGTATGGAGCATTAAAACTCCCAAAATGAAATAGTTAATTCATGAATTAATTTGTTAATTTGTAAATTAATTAGTTAATTTGTCAATTCATGAATCAATTGAATGAATTAATTTGTAAATGAATTGGTCAAATCTTAAATTAATTTGTAAATTAGCTCTTTTGCCAACAGAACTTTCAGGACTTCTGTCACACTGCGTGCAAAGGGTTATGGGATATAAAGAGCTCAGGAGAAGTTAATGGAGCAATGTGGGATTGAGCTGTTTTGATCTAGTTTTATTGATATTTTAAAATATATTTTAAAATGGTGGTCCTGTTTACTATTGCCCAGGGTGTCCTGACAAAAAAACAACCCCAATGATAACATACCATAAAAATTCACTTTTCCAAACGCAGTACCAGAGATGACGTATGTGCAGAAAACTTCGCACAGCATGAAATAAGTATATATATATTTGACAAATTAACTAATACTCAAATTTCATTTTGATCATTTACTACTGTAACTTATATAATACATTTATAAAACAAAGACCCTTATTAATTTATTATCATTTGCATTCAATCATTTTTCTTTATATATTTACATAAGAGGTTTATGAATTCCGGAATCGATTAAGCTAATTATTTCACAAAATATTTAATTACGGTAATATTTAAAATATCCATTTGCATTAGTAAAGCAAAATGTAATGCTTATTACCATACTATGTTTTGATTTTTAATGTTATGTATTCCCAAAGTTACCAACATCACCAAAAATGTTACATAATTATACTTTTCATATTAAATGGATTTGATTGACAGATAACATATGCATATCCAGATCATACAGTGAGCCTTAACTACATACATTTTCTTTTCTTCTAACAATAGCCTCTGATAACTTACCTAATACAGTTATAGCGTATGTTTTGTTGGTTTTTGTAAGTTCTACCAAATAAACACAAGCACCGAAATAAATGCTGGGGAAAAAGTAATTGTATTGCATGTATTACAAATAATATTTTAAAATAAAAATAAAATACACTTATTAATTATGTAGTATTTGGGTAGCATTGGTAACATGGGAATACATAACATTAAAACATATTAACAATGCACATAATAATAAGCTACTGGGACAAAGCAAGTCATTGGATAGGCATCCCCATACATGTGTTGTGTGGTTATTTTATTTTTGAAAACCTGTTAAAAATGTTGTTTATTTTATGAATTAATAAAGAATAGAACCAAGGATTTTAATATATTTGATATAGCTTTGAAAGTTTATTCAGCTTTACCCATCTGAATACTATACTGTGCCAGCAGTAGAATATGTGCTGGCTGTGCTGTTACTGTATTTCTGCGCGTGCGCCACATTACAAGACTGTGCTCAGAAAATAACATTTTTCATTATAATTACGTACTCTGTCATGATTTAACAATGTTGCTGTTTTCTTCAAGAGACCTTGATCAAAAGTCAAATTAACTTCAAAAGTTTGTTGCATTTTTTAACATTGAAAAAATATGCAAAATATAAAACTGCTCCACTCACTTTCAACAGAGACATTTCACGCAAGCTCTCTTTATATCCCTTATTCCTTTGCGTGCAGTGTGGATTTTTTTTTTGCTCAACAAAACATAGCAATATAATACAAACCAACATGGAACTGGAACTGGAACTGGAATTATTGGACGAGGCTGCGTTGGACTGTGGCTGCTACCTGGACAACGGGGTGTACTAAACAGACCGCTGGGTAAAGGAAATTGCAGTATGATTTTACAATTGTCAGCAAACCTAGTTGTTACAGTGAACCCTGGCGCACCCTTTCTTCCCATTGGTTGTATTGATTCTAATTTGGAAATGTTTCTATTTTTTTTGTGGAGTTTTAAATATGTTTTTAATTTGCCATTTTTATATTGCCATCTTTTTAGTCTGTCTGGCAAGGTGTGTGATTGAAAAGAGTGAAGTGCTGTTGGAATAGATTACTTCTGTGTGTTTATTTTTGTTCTTTCCTTCCCTTTTCTCCAGGAGGGGGCACATGTTAATGGAGGATTGTCCTGGTCTTGGAACAAAAGACGGGGATTTTGCGGAGTTAGCAAGAAGCTGTTTACCTGCTCCTGGGGACTGAAGTGGAGACTGAGCGAATTGAAACTTTGGCACCTTAGCTAGTATAGGAGGGTTTTACTAATTTATTTTGTTACTTTGCTCCCTAGCCACTGTAGTTGGGGCTTTTATTTTGTTACTTAACCCTCCTATTATGTTCAGAATTTAGGTCCATCTATTATGTTTTGGGTCATACTGACCCGATGCAATTTCAAACTAATTTAAAGCAGCCTTAAATTGATTAAATGTTTTTATTTGCAAAGGTATTACTCTTTCATGCTCTTTTAGTCCAGGAGCTGTCATAAAACTTATTTGACTGCCAACCTGGGAGCTCCTCATTTTGGAATGTCTTTACCAGTGAGATGCTGTTGCAATACTGACAGAGAAAATTAGGCTCTGCCTATATATATATATATATATATATATATATATATATATATATATATATATATATTATAATATATATATTATATATATATATTTGTTTATTACAGGTGCAGCCATTTCCAGATAATAATACAAAATATAATAATAAAATAACAAATTAAAGAAAGTTTTATTTAATTAACAAATTAAAGAAAGCTTTTATTAAATAAATGTTTTATTCCTGCACACAAATCTACATAGATAAATGCCACGGATCACAGTGACCCAAAACATCATATTTGTATACATGACCTGTTCTAAAAAAAAAATGAACCATCTCAAAGGTTCTGTTTTCTGTGTAAGTTCATGACCCCAACTTAGGAAAAGTCATAAAATATTATGCAGAAAATGAAAAGAAAAATAGCATTTAAGCTAATTGGAAACTAGGAGTCGGGTCAAATAGACCCGAAACCTAATAGGAGGGTTAACACCCTAGCCATTGACATTGGTGTTATGTTTTAGGTTTTTATTTTGTGATTTAATTTAGTGGTTTATTGTGCTGTTTTAATAAACTGTTTTATACAATGTAATTTGTGTCTGTCTCTTGGTGTGGTTAGTGTTTGTGGTGGTTCTCAACTTGTCACATTTTAAAACAAACCTGTGTAAGCTTGTTGAAATTCGGGTCCTAATAAGGTATTAGATTAAGCAGCCTCATGCTTTGACAACTGGTGACAACATCACCTAAATATATGTTGTTTGAGAGTTCAAAAAATAAATGTTGAATAATTTAACAGTTGTCCATCATCGTTAAGTAATTGACTCAGCACGAAAATGTTCTCATCATACTATCTTTGGAAAAAACAAAGAACTATTTTTATATCTTATATCCCTGTTATTCCAAATAAAGTAATTGTGTGGGTAAAAATATTGTTTGTACACCATTGTCCAATTATGCAATGCCTGCTATATGAAAGTTAGTAAGAGCAATAGGAAGTTTATTCACATCAAAATTACATTTTAGTAATAATTCAATTTTGTATCCATTTTTTCTCCTTATTTTGGATTTCTTGTTAGGGTGATATGTTATTTAGTTATTTCTTGTTTATTATTACAGGTGTAATCCACATCTACAGTTGCAACCAGATTAATTCAGTGCATGAGTTATTTTAGTAAGAAAAATACTCATGTTTTCCTCAGCATCAAAAGCTCCCTTCCACTCAGGCTGCCATCTTGTGCAGTCCAGAATATCATTAGTTTCACGTTCCGTGCCTGCAGGACCCAACTTCGTCACTAAGGCATAAAGAATTTTGACAGCAGGATCGACTGTAGACGCCCCCCTCATGTGATTGACAATGTTCAAATATAGGCTTTAAAAAGTTAAATTGATTTTTGTGATAGACTTGTCCATCCCCAGTTGTCACATCATAAGTTCTTGGTGCTACTTGTTTTAGAACTGTAGAACTCTGATCATGTTGTTTCTCTCATCTTTAATGGTTTAAGGATTTGGCTTTTCTATTATAGTACTCCTTTTGCTTGTACTTCAGTTCCTCGGTTTTACTGCTCTTGCCTGTAGCGTGGAAGGAAGTCTTACACGCAACTTGCGTCCCATCAATTGCTCTACTGGTGATAATCCACATTGCAGTGGTGCTGCTTGATAAGCTAATAGAGCAAAACACAGATCTGCATCACTGCCTGCTGCTTTTTTTTCAGAAGTCTCTTCATATTTTGCATTGCCTTTTCTGCATTGCCATTAACTTGGGGGTACAGTGGACTAGATGTCACATGCTCAAACTCACAGTGTGCAGCAAAATCCTTAAATTCACTGCTACAGTACTGTGGACCATTATCAGATACCACAGTTGCAGAAAATATGTGCCTAGCATACAAACATGTGCCTAGCCTGCAAACATGTTAGACAGCAGAACAATCTCAGAGTCTGCGTACTAACCGATTACCAGTAAGTAGTCTTTACCTTTGTTGTAAAATAGATCAGATCCTACTTTCTGACGAGGCTCTTTCACTTGCTTATGCTGATATTTTAGGCATGTACTTCACTCACATTACCTGCTCAATGTCATTATTTATGCTTGGCCAGTAAACCACTTAATGAGCCATTCTGTTGGGTTTTTCAACACTAAGATGTCCTTCGTGTATCAATTTAAACATCTTGCATTGACAGTGGTATCATGAATTGCTTGCTTTGAGCAACATTACACCCACCAGTGTCAGCTCAGCTTGTAGTGGGTAATACTGCTTGCACGACCCCCTCAGTTGCCAAAATCTATGGGAGGCATGAAGCTTGGAGAAATATAGCACATCTGACATTTCACTTGCTATCTCTCTTACTTTCGAATATGGACAATGTTCCTTCTTTATGTTAGCATTCAAGTCTTTAGGATCCAGGCACACACAACGTGCCCCATTATGCTTCTTTACACAAACTGTGGAGTTGATTCCTCAATCATTCTGATGACACTGAGCTCAACCAGCCTTTCTAGTTCTTTCCTTAAGTCTCAGGCATTCTGCAGGGTGGGTGAATTACTGATGGAATTCACAATCACTGTGATTGATGATGTATCTCGCTTCCCAAATCAGAGATTTTCACATGATTTGTCTCCTAACAGCGAGTCACAACTCTCTGATACAAACATCAGCGTATGTCTCATGTCTCTTCTGCTTCAGTGTAACATTTAGTCTGCACATAACCTTTTGACTGAATAACTTGCTCATTATATGCTTTAAGTGCTACATTCTTGCTTATTATCTTGGGTCTTATCGTCAGAGCTTGTATATCTTTCATTAGCATTGGGTTTGCTTTTGCACCTGTATCCAGTTTGAATGCAATTATTCATCTATTCACCTCTAGTGCTGCAAACCAATTATCAGTTGTTACTGTATGCACATGGTTGGTAGCACTTTCAAAGCTCTCTGCTGTTTACTTTCTCTAGTTTCTTCAGTTTTCTCTTTCAGCTGTACCCACATTTACATCACACTGTATCATTCCCACAAACACTCTCTCACTCAAATCAGTCCCATCCACTATATGTACAGCGCTTTCTTTCTGTATTCTGGCCTTTGTAAAGTACATTTTAGCAAAGTGGTTCTTTCTACAGAATTTGGCTTTTTTTTTTTTCCAAATGCTGGACACTGTTTAGGCTGATGCTTTCTTCCACATCATTTGTAGTCATACTGCTTTTTGCTTGCTTCCTTGGTATTCTTATATTCAATGCATTTTCTGCTGTCACCTTTAATTACATTTACAACTGCACTGTCATTAGCCATTGCAACCTTGCATTCATATTTAACATTTTAGGGGCTGATGTAAGGGTAGGTGCAGTGAAAACAATTGCGGCTGCAAAATCCAAATTGCCTAGCAGCCAGGCAATTATTTTGCACCATTGGCCTAAGTAAGCTTAAGAGTAATGCAAATTATTCGAGAAAACCAAAACAATGAGCTGCAGTCATGATAATGAGGTTCGCAGTGAGCGCCGCCTGTGCATCTGGCTATTTAGTGGCTGCACTTACAGCCCAGAACTAAGGTGAGTCAGGAGTACAGAGCAGTAGGAGCTATATGAGATGTGTGGAGCACAAAAATCAAACTAAACCAAAAACAATATGTCAGAGGAAGGGCAGCAAGGTCCTCTTTTTCTGAAAAGGAGCTGAGAGTCCTTACGGCTAAAGTCACTCAGCATGAAATTGAGTTATTTGGAAAAGCCTCAACCAACATCTGTTTTGCTACCAAATAGGTTGAGAAAGTCAATGCTCTCTTTGTTACCTGGAGGACAGTAAAGCAGGTGATGAAAAGGTGGCAGGAACAGGAGAGCCGCCAGCCATCCACATCACAGCTGACAGTGGTGGAGAGGCCACTGTAGAGGACAAGCCATCCCAAACAAAGTGGCCCTGAGTTTGAATATGCAGGGTCTTCTCCATCTTGCCCTTCTCCCCCAAAGGTTTTCCTGCCTGTCCTCAACAAGCAGTCATCCTGAGGCCATTGACAGGTCTCTGAAGGTGTGTGATTTTATACAGCTCTTAATTACTCGCTTCTACAAAGGTGTGCTCCTTGTCAGATCACTTTGTACGTATCCTTACATCAGCCCCATAATGTGTAATTGTACAAGTTTACTGGCTTGGAATTTTTCACTTTTTTAAAAAATTAATTCCAAAGACAATTTGATCATGTAACAGCAAGGTGTTTAAATCTGTAAAGTTGCTGTACTGTGTTTTAAGCTTTAAATCTTTAATAAAGCTATAAATATCACTCCTTGTTTTTAACTCCAAACACTCAAAAGTACAGTTGTTGTACTACTATAGACTTTTAGCAATAACACCTGAAATCTGTCTTTAATACTATAATGTGCTGCGGTTTATTTCTGTATATTAGGGGACAAAACATTTACGTAAAAATATGTATAATACATAAAAGCCATGTTCTAAACAAATACATTATTATTATTATTATTATTATTATTATTATTATTAATAATAATAATAATAATAATAATAATAATAATAATAATAATAATAATAATAATAATGTAAGCAAAAATCCTTAGGCTGGAGTTTAAGAAATATAAATAATACATTTGTTAATTTACCCTATGTGACAGGTTGGCTTCGTGGTGATGTCAGACCTGGAAGAGAATAGTCGCACAGACAAACAGCACTGCGGTAAATAAAAGCGCTGATGTGTGAGTTTAATTATAAACAAAACATTATCAAAATGGCACAGTGGCCAAAATAAATAGATTGATACAAAACAAAACGTTGTATAAACAAGTATCGTGAAGAATCTGGAGTATCAATTGGTTATATTCTCTAATTTAGCTATTTTAATGTCCCTCCTCTGAACACTCAACCCTTTTCAGCCAAAGCTGCTTGTTTTTCTATGGTGGCTGATGGATTAACTGCCTATCAATTACCCGGCTTATCCCTCGACCACATTCCGCGCAGGTTTTTCATATGCGTCGTCTCACACTTTTATCTGAATGGAGCATTTTAACACCATCCACGCTGTAAACAATAATAACAATAAAATGATGTGTTTTTAAATACACCAAACAGTACATTTTAAATAATAATACAACAAATATGAATATAAAGTAACACAAATACACACAAGGGCTTGGTATACCCCGTCACACCCTACACAACAGATCTTACAGAAATATTAGTTCCTTTTTTTTTGCCATTAAGCTCCCTGGCCTGGTGTTACTTTATTTCCGTATTGACCTCAAATGCTACAGCATTAACTACCATCTCCTCAGTTATTTTATACATTTACCACTGAGATGGTAAATCTACACATATACTTGTTATTTTATAGATTGATTGATGAGCTGGTAAATCTACCAATAAATTAACAGATTTTACACATGTATATAACATATACAAAGATCTCCATTTTTTTCTGTTTTCTTGTATTTATTTCCAGATTATATTAAAGTTCTTAAAGATTAAGTAGCGGGGTTTCCGAAAAATAGAGTTTGACCGGTCCCCACATGTTGCTACGACTCTTTAAATAATTTACCTGTCATTTTTCTTTGTTAACATCCTGACAACCATTTATGCTGGTAACTTTAAAGTCTGTTTTAAAGCTTAATTTAAAATGTCTGCTCTCGTGCACTGACGTTTGAGGTCTGCCCTCTAAAGCACTGCAGAAGAGCGATAAAAAAAAACCTAAAGCCATAACAAGTGCTCCAGCTTTTCTGTTCTGTACCACATCATGTATTACCTGTTTGACAATGTGGGCAATAATACTTACACCGTCAGTGCACAAGAGCGGACATTTTGAAAACGGCTTTGAAACAGACTTTAAAGTTATAAGTGTAAAAAGTTGTCAGGACGTTAACAATGAAAAGAAATTGACAGGTGTGTTATTTACACAGTTGTAGTAACATGTGGGGACGTACAACACTACGTTTTTCAGAAGTCCGCTACTTACTCTTTAAGAAATATGTTCCTGAGTAGCTTAGCAGTTCCTAGGTAGAAGTAGGGACACTCAGGAGAATTTACAACATTGAGCCCATTGACGTAAATATGTAATTTATATTACAGTGATTGCTTTTTGATTTCCAATTTTTTTTTTTAATCCAACCTTCATCTAAATAATTAAACAAGATATATCACATATAATACATGTGTTAAAATGTGGATATTTGCTATTTAAAAAGAAAACAAAACATATTCTATACATCTAGGTGATTAATAAGGCAGTCTTATGGTAAAATATCAGCATAGGTATAAATAGTTGATTGTGTTTTGAAAGGTTTATTATTGAAGCTGTCTAAGCGATCCACTGCAGTCAACGAAGTGATACATATAACATATTCTCCTGATGGATATTTAAGTGTATTCTGTCCGTGATATTTCTTTAAATCAGAAAACATTGATGAGAAGAGTAAATTGTCCTCATCTGCTCTGTCAGGTAGACAACGCTTCGAATGGTCACAATAACAGTACTGATAGCAAGGTGATACGTGTTCAAGCTACTTAAGCAATAAACAACAAAGAAATCTGGAAAACAGAAAACTAAACAATAAACAACAAAGAAATCTGAAAAACAGAAAACTAAACAATAAACAACAAAGAAATCTGGAAAACGGAAAAATAAACAATAAACAACAAAGAAATCTGGAAAACGGAAAACTAAACAATAAACAACAAAGAAATCTGGAAAACAGAAAACTAAACAATAAACAACAAAGAAATCTGGAAAACAGAAAACTAAACAATAAACAACAAAGAAATCTGGAAAACGGAAAAATAAACAACAAACTTAACAACAATAAGGGACTTTCAAGGAATTGGTTCTGTTGCATTATAATAAAATATAAAAGGAAATACAATGTTGATTTCTTAGATATTACCCCCCCCCCCCTTAAAATACAATTCAATTCTGCATTTATGACACTAGATTTCTTGACAACTAAAAGCCTATTTCTGTTTTACATACGGTAAGTGACATTTTAACATTCTTCTCATATAATAAGTCCATATTTTAAATGTACACATTTTCTGTGATAGCACTTGGTTTACTGTACCAGAGAATGGAACAATGAGCTGCAATTTCTGACAAAAATGTAATTATTAAGGCTGTTTTCACCCGCCCTTGAAAGGATGATAACAGTTCCTATTATCTCTGTATATTGCATGTTCTGTTCCTACACACTTTATTTCAAGGACATTTCTAAACTTTTTGTCATTATGCTTAGAAAAAACGAATGGCCAATTTTACATAACCAGCAATTCGGTCTTATACAACACCTCTAGATGACTTCATCCATAACTATTAAATACAAGTAATGCTTCATTTAGAAATACTAAAGGGAACTTACATTCAATGACAAATGTTCTTCTTCCTCTGCATGATGAAATAAGTACTCCAATTAAATTTACCTAAAGAATAATATAATTAAAATATGAAAGGTAAACTACTAAAAACAAGATGGAGTACAGTTGGTATGCTGCTGCTGATGAATAGTTTACAAATTAAAGGCACAATGTTATAACATGACTGTACATGTCCTATGCAACCAAACACCTATGTAGTGTATAAGCTTCTTGGACATTACAATAAATTGATTCTGCATTAAATAATTCAGTACAAAGTTAATAACTGGTGGTCTTAAATGAAAGTAAGAAAATTAAATTCATGAGAAGCAGGTTGAAATGGCCACTTTAATCATTGTATAGATAGGAACACCAGGCTATTTCAGAAAGTAATTACTGTGGACAGTCCTGCAACGTAAGTATTGTTAATCAGGTGTTTCTTCTGACTGTTGGCAGGTGAGGCACCCTCTTTCCATGAACCTGAACTAAATATGTGACCTTTGTATATACAGGTGCCAAAGTTATATAATTTCCTTTCATCAGACTATAGCAGCAAACACATGCTTTTCATCTCGTTTCTCGTTCGTTTTGATGCTGAACATGGCATCTGATTAAACTGACTGACAGTCAGGTCAGGTGAAGTAGACCTGATTGCTAGATCAAGACCTTCCTTATAGAGTGCATATTAAATATAAGATGATCCACTTCATGTTCTGTAGTAAAATATATAAAATGTTATAAAGAACAAATTACCTGCCAATTAATAATTAATTGAATGAAAGCTGCATTTAAAATACATTTTTTGAACAAAGTGGAATGTGTATCAGGCATTTAGCCTTTCATGTAAGGATGTCATGAAATGGATAAGTGGGTATGTGAGGCGCGAGTGTATTAAATGGAATGTCCAGACAGTTTCCAACCCGAGTTTCTCCATGAATACAGGAGATAGCCACTTTACCCTGTGGCTCCCAGGCTACCCCATCCAAGAGAGCTTGTCGAATCAATGTTTGTGCACACCCAGAGTCCGCAAATGCGTAAGTACTCTTTCCCCCGACCTGTACTCTTAACTGATAAGGGCCCTCCCGACATTCCCCAGTGTTCCTACCTGTTACTGCTGACCAGGATCTTGTCGCCAGGTCCACCTTTATTACTGGACAATTCCTGGCAATGTGTCCAGGCTCATTACATTGGTAGCACACTTGGTTAGGAGGCATCAACGGAGTTAATCTGTCCTGCGAGTCCGCGACCGGCAGGTTAGAGGGATTCTCTCTCGCCCCGGATGGGGCTAACCTCGACCTCCATGGTCTGAAGGTCTGGTTACCCCCTCTGGGCTTCATTGGTTGGTTGGTCCGAGTTAGTTTAGGGGCAGGAGTGGGGTCTGACCCGGCGTCTTCGTTTGCGTCTTCGTAGGCCTCCGCCAGGAGGATGGCATCCTCGAGAGTGGTAGGTCGATTCCTCTTAATCCACTCTCGATTCCCTGGCGGTGGTATAGACGCAAACTGTTCTATAACTATTTTCTGCACCAGTTCTTGGGGTGTATGTTCTTCTGGCCGCAGCCACCGGGTGCACTGATCTAAAAGATATTGTCCCGCAACCCGGGGCCGCATCCCCTTGGACAGCTGGTATTCCCGAAAACGGCGCCGGTATGTTTCCTCCGTGATCCCGAGGCGTGAGAGAATGGCTTCTTTAACTTTAACATAGTCCCCTGCATTCGTGGCCGTCAGGGCTCGATACGCTGCCTGAGCTTCCCCTGTCAGGCAGGGTGCCAATTTCATGGCCCAGTGTTCCCTAGGCCACTCTGCAGCCTCTGCCACTCTCTCAAAAGTAATCAAGAAAGCCTCGGGATCATCTTCCGAGGTCATCTTCTGAAGATTAGGCTGAGCTGCAAACATCCGGGCAACCGCTCTCTCTGATGTTGATATTAATAGTTTTTCCACCAGCTGTCCAAAGAACTGGGCGAGCTGTTCCTGGTGCCGTGTCTCTCTCTCCTCTCGCTTCTCCTCCTGCTCCCTAAACATTGTCAAAACTGTAGCTGGATCCATCCCACTTCTGACACCACGTGTGAGGCGAGAGTGTATTAAATGGAATGTCCAGACAGTAATTTATGTGTACAGAAATAAAATAATTTATTTTTATTCTCTATACACAACAAAATGATTAAATAACAAAAGAAAACAAAATGGTGTGAGGGAAGGAGTGCAGGGGTGAGATCCAAAACAAACTGTGATGACTCGTCTTTAATTGTCTTCGTGGCGACCCATACATAAACAAAAAAAGACAAAAGAAATGTTAGTGTTTTAAAAATCCCGCTGCACCAAACCAGTCTCTCCCTTCACCCGTTACTCCTCCTACTTTACTTTCGGACCAACCCCGAACACAGTAGTACGTTCCCTTTAGTATGTAATGTCCCGCCTCTGTAGTCAGTGGAACACCAATCCCCAACCGACA
The DNA here is from genome assembly GCF_017654505.1 of Polyodon spathula. Classification (NCBI taxonomy): domain Eukaryota; kingdom Metazoa; phylum Chordata; class Actinopteri; order Acipenseriformes; family Polyodontidae; genus Polyodon; species Polyodon spathula. The sequence continues at coordinate 71,026,430 of NC_054536.1, forward strand.
CGTGTCCTTATCCTTCACTTGACTCCAGTGGCTGGAAGTTACATACTCGTACTTCCGCCCCTCACCAAGGTGCCGCCCCTCAAAAGATGACTTTTGCCATGGTCACGAGATCTTGGTAAGGGAAGTCCCGAGTTGGTTTGATGCCATCTACTGTCGGGAGGCTGAATCACAGACCGAAAACCCTTTGACTCATCACAGGGTAATTGCCTAATTCCAGTTCTAATTTCAACAGCCAGTAGCTTCAAGTCAAAAGCATTCTTCCACACTCTTATTCTAACATTTTATTTAAGACACATCTAAATTCATGCTTTATCTATACCCAAAAGATTCAGTTCTTGATAAATGTTTCTTAATATAGCATGTGACCAACTATGTAGTCAACCAAGCTGGAAATGTATCTAGTCAAGGCATACCCACAATTATGCGTTATTTCTTTATTTCTTTATTTATGTATTTTTTGTATGTCCAATTATTATTTTCCCCCAATTTCCTCCCAATTTAGAATGTCCAATCGATTTCCCCCTCAGGAGACCCAAAGGTTCAGTGGGCGTCCCCTCATCACACGACCAAGCCAGGAACGACCCAGGAACGACCCAGGAACTCTCAAGCGGATGTCAATGAGCTTTCAATCTCTGGCGGACAAAGGCCAGCCCTGCATTGTGTAAGTAGGTGCTATTTTTGAGTCCATTTTCCATACCAGACGGAGCACATTTCAATTTGTTGAGAGTACGTACCTGCAAACCCCAAGGCAGTGGCTCAGTGAGCAGGGGTACTTTCCATTACTGTTCAGTCAATGAAGGCCCACACAGATCCATGAAATACGTGTTGGTGGTAGTTAAGAAAGGATAGTAAACATTGTGTTACTTAAATATTAGTTTTGCTGCATTTAAATAACGTTATATGCAAGTAGTAGCTGGAGCATAGCTGTTACATTCACAGTCATAAAGACTTCAAAGCTTGTGTGCCTGCAGCTGAACCTAGCTTTAAGGAATCTAAAACAACACAGTTTCTGAACAGCAAACTAAAAAAGCAAATGTAGTCAATGCTCACCCTTTAACTAGAGCTGGTTTTCTAATTGGTTTACATGAAGCACGGTGTATATATTATACTAACACTATATTTATGTCACTTTGGCCTATATATTTTATGGTCATTTAATATAACTTCATACACCTACTATACCTCAATCAGGCGAAATCACACAACCCCAATGGCAAAAACAGATACAAAGTGAAATGTCTGTGGTTACTTAATGCACCTGGGAGATATTCACCTTCTGCAACTGCTGCTCAAAAGGATGATTGTCCTTGTACACATGGCTGGGATCTGAGATGAACAAATAGACAGTATGCGTTTTGAGCCAGGCACCCCAGCGATCAGGTTTGTAGCCGAGTGATGTGCTAAGAACCTGAGAAAGAAATGTAGGCATCTATAGCAAGAGTATATGTTTAGAAATCCAGCTGTTGGAGGACTAGTTTTCAGCTTCTTTGTATATGGAATGGATTACATTGAGCCCTAGGTATTTGTGACCAATATATTTTAAAGACAATGAACCCCAAAAGATAAGCCTGGCTCAACCATATTTTCAGAATTTCTTCTTTTTGAATCTTACAGTTTGCTTTTCATGTATTTTCATTTCAGCTGACATAATTGATACATGTATGTCTAAATTAATCAGGCTCTTAAATACAAACATAAAAAAACAATTAGCTTTGTGGCAGGGCAGAAGAGACATGTCTGTATTCAATGGGGCAAGGCAAAACCCTGCTGATAAATATATTGGTTTTGTTATTATTGTTGTAGTTGTATGATTTAAAAATAAATGTATTGTTATTATTTGAATGTATTGGTTTGTGTTAATTTAAAACGTGATGCTTTGTTTGTTCTCATATGGACACATATATATTGCAGTATATGTCAAAGCATAAAATATATATTTAAAATACATGGTAATATATTGTCATCTCTTTTCTAAATATATGCTGTATGGTGAAATATATTTGTAAATATATTTTGATATATTTCAGAAAACATTCAAAATATATTGCAGTACATTCTAAAAAAAAAAAAAAAAGTTACTTTGCATTCCGTAACACACATTTTCTTAGTGCATTTGAACAATTCTTAAAATGTTATCCCAGGTCTAAATTTAATTCCTTACAAGACATTATATTTTACTAATATAGGAAAGCAAAGGAACACTCATATATATTGATTTATTATTAAATTGTGTTTATCCTTTCCTGAAGAAGTTTAACACTTTATATTATCACACATAAGTCATTATTGTCTTGACACAAAACAACTTTATAAATGACATTACCTCACAGTACAAGGAATCAGGGACCATGCTGGGACTGAGCAATTAAAATCTGAAGGACAAGTGGACAGTTTTGTTTCCCTTTTTGGACGTTAGCCTTTGTGTTATTGTTTCCTCTTGTGTGTACCACCATCCTGGAGAAAAAAAATTCTAGCAGCAGTTTTCTGTAGAATACTAAAATTGGACTAACCATGTATCTCATCCATATTTCATACATGCCAACAGTCCCTATATGGTTGGGATAGTCCCGATTTCCTAGCAAATGTCCAGCGTCCTGATGCATAGGAAGAAAGTCCCGAAAATAAAATAAAAAATTCTGCACAGCAGAGTTAGTGAAAACCACACAATGTTCTCTTCGTGCAGCTGACACATCTTCTGAGCACAAACTTATACAAAGGCAAGAACACTTCATCATGTCTATTTTTACTGTCACGATGGTCGTGTCATGTTGAGTTGGGGGGGATACGTATATTATATGATAATGAGTATTTTCTTGCGTATGACTCCTCCCATGTGTATAATGCATATGACCCCCCACCCGGAGACAAGCATCCCACTGAACAGTTTCCAAATGTTGGCAAGTATGATATTTGAGGATATATTTTTTATTCAGTTTGAAAAAAAGCAAACCAAACAGATTAAAAAAAAAAAAAAAAACCCTCAACCCTCAGGAAAGGCCTGTAAATGTAAGATACAATTAAATATTTGTGACTGAAACTTGCCAGCATACACTGGGTGAGATGAAGCACATGAAAAAAAAAAAAATAACACAGCACATCTCACAAAGTGATGATGTTGGCAATACCCCATTTCACTCTGCTTACATTCATTGTAGGTATAGCTTTTGATGAAACAAAACAATCAGTGTAAATTATTGAAATGTTTTTCATGGATCATCTTTACTTAATTCATATAAGAACATTTTCATTATTCTTTAAATATTTGTACATTATATTCTTTACGCACACAGTAATTACATCCAAGAACTTAATTTTTGCAAAGCCCATCTTCATTATTAGATTTTCCAGCATCTTATTTGTCACAAACCAATTTAATAGATCAAACTGTCTATTTGCCTTGTATAAAAAGTAAATGCAAGATAAACAAACATTGATATGCAGATACACATTTTGGATGCATTTTGAAAGCTCAAAAAATGTAATACATTTATATCTGTAATTATGGCTGTTGAAACACAGTAGGCACATAATTTTCTGATTATAGATGCAAGTCATGCATGGGAAGGCTCTTCAATATTTAGCATGTCATTTCAACATTTTATAAATATAAATAAAAGTTATAAGGGAAAGAGACAATGGTTTAATAACATTTTCTTACCTCTCATAAGCACATTAAGACACTTGTGAGTGTATTATTATTTTGCTGGTCATCTTTTTTGTTTGTTTATTTAAAATGTATTTTCACTTTACTATCATAGTGTTTCCACAGGCTCACTTGCACAGCCCTGGCACTCTTTCTGCCCATGCCAGCTATTTATACATGTACCAATTTGCATACTGTGGCAGTGATGGCAGTGCCTTTTACTGGATTCTGCCCCTAGTCAACACTCAGGGGGCATAAAGTTGTCGTTAAGCCAAAAGCGCGTGTGTGAATGTAAAGACTACATTCAGTATTCTTTGGCACAGGTTTTTTGCTTTTGGTTACAGCATTAGAATACAGAACTCAAAGACAACTGCTCAAAGTACCCCATGGTAACGATTTCTCTCCCTAGTTCCACGACACAACCTAACTCAAAACAGTTCAGCAGCCACATCACAGTACATAAGGTCTTCCTGTTAAAGATTCAGTAGCATTAGCTGCACAGTACAAAACAGAGTACTGCCTAATCATTTATGTTTATGCTCTATTCATTCTAACAACTAATAACATTAATAAAAGAATCTGAACCGTGCTAATACTGTAACCTGGCCAAAACAATAGAAAATACATTCCAACACTACACAGGCATTATTGCAGAAGGAGCATTAATCATTAATGCATAGAGCAGCTAGTTTTTTCATGTGAGCTGTGATATTTCCCTTCAAGCATTATTTGTGCATGGCTATAAAAACCGGAAATGAATGATGAAAATGTTACTTTCAGCTAAAAGTTGGGGGCTGGTGGTTCATTGTCCGGTACTTGTAACCACAGCAAGATAAAGCTTGTGATATTATTGTGAGATGACTTATCTTCATCACATGGTTCATTTTAACTAAAACATTTACTGAAAGTCCAGCGCGCCATCTGCTGTTTTGTTAATTAATCTTTCATTTGTGTCTGCCATCTGGTGGCAGAATAATAAAGTGAAGCTAAACCAAAGATTTTCATAAAATACACAATTGCTGTGATGCTTCGTTGTAGTGACAGGCCTCATTCTGAAGTCTGCGACACAGGGTTAAGAACTAGGGTTACTGAACCCGTTCAGTTACCGTAATTACAGTATACACTGCTTAACACTATGTTCATGTTCCTTCTGTAGGAACAAAGTGAAGGAAAAGGCAATATTTATATAAACACATTTTTATTAAAATTACTGCACAAAACAATTCTCAGTACTAATCAGCTTTCTCACTCAGCCTCACACTAGAACATTCCATCTACTTTTCCCTTGCTGTCTATCCCCATCATGGCAGCCATTTAATCTTTGCATTTTTCTACTGCAAACATACTGCAATGCTTCTAAATGAAGCGATGATACTTGTAGCCTGAGGAAGATCTTTTTGTGAACTGATATTGTATTTTGATAATGTTTTTGAAGTCAACTGTCAATGACACAGAATACAAGTTTCAATGTCGCAATCGACTGCAGTGAGATGGCCAACTTATTCTTGTTATTTACAGTATTCAAACCTTTTCAGTGAAGTGAAGACAAACTCCATATGTTTAATAATCATTAGTATAACATTGTAGGCGTACTTGTGCATTGTCATGTGAACTGTAGGTATAAATCCAATAACATATGTCTTAGTATTAAAATACATTTTTAATGGTATTGCTATATATATTTTATTTTCCCGTGCCAAAAATAAACAACTCATCTCTGCTCTTAAATAATTACCCATATTAGTAAATGTTTGTGTTTTAAACAAGATAACCAACCATTTCCTAATTCTGTCTACCTTCAGGTGAACAAAGTCATTTCTGTATTTATTTATTTTAGACATTATAATTGTTCTAACAAACAAACAATCTGCATCTCTGTGTTGTTTTGAGCAAATGATAGATCTTAATAACACATACTATGGTCATATAACATATACAGTATTGTAGGGTATTCTTTTGAAGTTTGAAAATTCTGATTGTCTTTAAAAAAAGTTTAATTGCTATGCCTTTTTTCTCCTTTTTTGGTGTAATAAAATATAGTATAAATTATTCCGTGAAAGGCAGTGTGATTTGTGTGAATTACATCCATTTAAATAATTTACAGTCATTATCATACCGTTAGACTTCTTGTCTTTAAAGCCATTGTTACTTGTTAAGATAACTTTATTCTTTTCTGCATCATCACCTGCTTTGAACTTTTGGAACTGCATTGTTTTCAATCCTTCTAGGATTATTTGTACTACACCATAACTTTATGGTGGTAATAAGTGTGTATCAGTGTTATTATTGCAGTGTTAATGTATGCTAGGGGATGATAAATATTATGTGGGAAATTCAGAGTACATTAACATTGCAATAATAACATTTGTAAACACTTATTATCATTATAAAGTTATACTGTACTAAGTGTCAGACACACCATTTTTTGGAAAGGAGAAAAACATCCAAATAAACAGTAAAATGTGAAATAACTGAGAAATTAATTCAAATTTAATGCATTGGAATGTTAATAAATAAATCAGGATCTTGCATTCTTGAAGAAGTTGACTTCTGATTTATTTTTTATTTTTTATTAAGCTATAGTCATGACACATCTGACTTTTATAGCCATTTGTTAATTTCTGTTTCATAGAAAACTAAACTAAGCTAATTTTTCTGCAAAGGAATTAAATCTCAACAAGCAACATACATTTATTTAATAATCTAGAACAAAATGAAAATAGCATCTAGTATTTCTGAAAAATAAAAAAAGGCTTTTAAACTAATGACATGGGAGGTAAGCTTTATTGATCTCAGCATGCATGTGTGACCAACTCTACTGTATGAGCAAATATAACTTCAAACATATACACTTTTCAGAAAAAAAAAAAAACAGTTCTCCTTAGAGAAATTTATCATACCTCTTCTACAACTATGTTTTTTTTTTTTTGTACTCGTGTAGACCATTGGATTTGTGAAGCTTTATTCTGCTATGTAATTGGACTGTCATGTGTGACTAATTTGGAAAATGAAAAATAAGTTTAAAAAAAGATCAATTATATCTCAGTGACTCATGAAGTCATAAGAAGCTTAACATGACTTTTAATATAATGCAGTCAATTCAAATGCCAATGTTTAGATCAGAAAGGATTTGTATAAGCAATATAGCAGAATTTCTTAATTTTTTTATCTTTATGACAAGACAAGTTAAGCTTATCTCTTATTAAACTAGAACCCTACCTGAATTCAAAGTTCAGACATAAGAGATTAAGTTCCAGTTATTGGGTTACAATTGAAGAAGCGATTACTGTTTACATTAAAATCATAAAAGAAAAATCACTCAAGTGAGTTAACATGCTATGCTGGAAGAGAATGCAATTTCCCAATGAAGAGCACAATTGACTTGATGCATTTAGAAACAATAATGCATGGTGTCCTAACACTTGTATTGTAATAAGCACTTTGTCTATAGGGAGTTGTTTATGACCACGCTTGGGGCTTAATTTGTGTAATATCTATTTTATCTTGTTACTGGCTGTTGGAGGAACATGCACTTTATAAAGAACTATAGTTTACTAAATGTATTGGGTTTTATATTGAGTAAGTATTTGGGTTTTAAAGTTAGTTAGACAGAAGGCCATTTGGGTTTAATATTAATTACTGAAGCAGGAAGACCCTGTTTTTTCTTTTGGGATTTTGGGGCTAAAATCTTCAAAAGGCACAAAATCTTCCATTAAATTTATGATGGTGTGGTTTCCTGAGTGGAATGTCAAACAGGCTTTGATGTTACAATCACGTAAATAATAAAACTAAAGTTGACCTACGTGGTCAATGATATGATTGGTTGATAAGAATGGACGTCATTAAGGGAATGTCTTTCTGATTGGTTAAGAAATGGTATAGCAATGCAAACATGTGTACTCAATCGTGGATTCTATTATGACTAGTGCTTAAGGAAAATATTGTACCCAGCTGCTGTCCTGTATGGAATAAAATATTTTTGTTGAAATCTACAATGGAGTTTGGAATCACAATTATTTCTACTCACAGATGTACAGAGGAAAAAAGAACATTAACGAACGTGTTGCTGTTTTAATTCCTTACTAATTTCTATACTGGCATTTATATCATAGAAAGTGAATGTTCTATAAATATACTCCTCCATAACAATGGTCTGAGTGTACCATAGCAAAGAAATGAGAGTACAAAAAGCAGTTTTTAAAACTGTATACTTTTTTTTGATAAACAGAGAACAAAAGATTGTGAAAAAATGTATTATTATTATTATTATTATTATTATTACTGTTATGATTATTCACAGTCCCCTCCTGTTGGTATTCTCTAAAAAAAAATTATAAAAAATAATCGTCCATTCCTTAAAAAAGAAGAGAGAAAGAAAGATCCAATGGGGAGGTGGACCCCAATGCCCTCCCCCCAGATCCTCCTCGACCCGCTCGCCCACCTCTGTCACTCTGGTGTTGACTCCCACTCGCCACGGGGGAACCACGTCTCACTGGAACCCTCCACCGTCGACTGACTGTCAACACACGAAGACCTCGTCACGACCTCCTGAACACTGTCGCTGGTACCTGACCTGGATACCTGGCCACGGGCCTGTAAGGGAAGGTAGATAAAACTCTGACGGCCATGAGCACAACAAGGCGGAAGGTCAGGGGACCAGCCAGAGCAGGTAAGCAAAAAGCAGAAACAAAGTTCACATTCAGTGGGATACTACACAAAAGGGGAGGATGGCATAATTAATCTCTCTATCTCTCTCAGTCACCTGCCTCTTAACAATAGTTCAACTGGGAAAAATTACAAGTTCCAGTTCAGAACCAGCTAGACCCGCTCTGCTCAATCCACACAAAAAAAGGAGGGCGCAAGTTCCCTGTCAAAATTACCACACAGATGAAAGAAACAAAAATATCAAAAAGCGTGCTTAATCTTAATAAAGTGATAGTAAAAAAAAAACATCTTCATAAAAAAAAACCATCAGAAAGTAACAAAGAAGAACCCACCCTGTTATGTCCCAATCACAGAAAAAAAAATTCCAAACCCATTCCTCTCGTGTGGTCTCTGTCCCGCGCCACAAGATTCTGCAATTTCCAATCCGCTCTAATAAATCCCAGCGAAAAAAGCAAAAAAGGAGAACAAAAACAAAATAGCAAATCCTCACGAAAGTATTCCCGCATCTGCGTGCTATTCCGGCACACACTCCTCAGGTTCTTCCTGTCCTGCAAACCTCCAGGTTCTTCCTGTTCTCCAGCCCTCCTCTGTACTCAGTTCCTACCCCTTTTATAGTCCCCCCTGCATCGTCATTTGTCTATGGCTTCATGCAGGCGGGACTTCCTACTACTGAGGTGGAAGTGCTGCAGCTAACCACCAGCAAGAGAAAAAAAATCACGATTTGGGAAGAGCAGATTCTACACATTAAAAAACACGATATATATTCTAAAATCATCACTTGTGACCCCCCCCCCCCCACACACACACACACACTTACACACTTTATCTATTGTCATCCCGATAATTGCTAAAAAAAACTACTTTATATAGCGGGTAGGTCTCGTACCTAGATTAGCTCTTTGTGAGCACCACAGGGGTTCAACTGGTGGTAATATGGGCTCAGGTTCCCCCTGTAAAGTGGGCAAATCATCATGCTGCTGAACCGGGGCACAACCACAAACGGCCACATGGGCATAGGGAAGAGTCCCATACTGGCTACTGCAACTGTGGGGGCTCCCATTGCTGGGGCCGCTGGGGGCCTCTCTGGGGTTCCTGGGGGGGGGTCTACCTTCCAGGGACAAATCTGCAGGTTGTTGCCCTGCTGCTCTAATTCCAACCCCATGGCACTCTGGGGGGTGTAGTCCTGCATCAACCCCTGGACTACATCTTTCCTCCCACTGCTCTGCCACAAATGTCAAGCAATATTAGTCTTCAATTCGGAATAAATGTAAATGAAAACAGGCCATTCGGCCACTATATAAATGAAAACAGAATCTGGAAATCACTCCAGTTTCATCACTTCAAACAGCGTCTTTGTAGCGGGTTGTAAATGCTACAGGAAATTCAAAAAGATACTTCATGCACAATATCAACCTCTGTCCGACACAGACCTTCAAAAATGAATGTAGTCCGAAGCTCTGACAACCGAAACGACTCGGATTGTATCGTTTTAACACCGCCGCCTGGTGGATCTTTTCAGCATTCAATGACAACATACAAGTCAACACCCATCAATAATGAACTAGACTGTTTAAATTAATTATTTACTCACTTTTGTATGTTTCAATTAAAAGAATGTACTTAGATTTAGAACATAAGCAAGTTTACAAACAGGCTTCTCCTTTGGTACACACATTTCTAAAGTCATTGTATAACAAATTATTTTGATCAGTGTCTGAATTTGGCAGTCTATAGAATACCCCTATTATTATGCCCTTTGAGCTTTTGTCCATTATTCTTGTTTTTTTCTTCCAAATTTAGCATCTGGGCTTCAAGACTATTTTTGATGTATAGCGCTACCCCTCTGCCTCTTTTATCCTGCCTGTCTTTCCTATACAGTTTATACCCATTAATATTATATTCATCACCATCACTCTCAGATAACCAAGTTTCTGTAACACCTGTCACATCGTATGTACTTGTTAGTGCAGTAGCTTCAAGTTCTAACATTTTATTTTTGAGACTTCTAGCATTGAATGGCTGCCTTACCTGAGTTGTTGCCCTTGTTGTGATGTAGCCTCCCTTATGTTTTTTTGTTGATTTTTCCCCCCTTCCTTTCTAGTTTAAATACTTCTGAACATCCTCGAGGATCCTTACTCCAAGTAGATTGGTTCCCTTTTTATTTAAGTGCAGTCCATCCCGCCTATATAGATGTCCTTGTTGTAGAATGTGGTCCAATGTTCAAGGAAGGTGAAGCCTTCCTGTGTGCACCACAATTTCAGCCATGCATTTAGGTTATTTATTTCCAGCTGTCCATATGGTCCTTTGCAAGGTGCCGGCAGTATCAAAGAAAATACCACTGTTTTGTGTTCTTTATTGGTGTAAGGATACAGTACTGTGAAACAGTATTTGCCCCCTGTCTGATTTTCTGCATTTTTGCATATTTTTGAAATTGTTATCAGATCTTCAACCAAAATCTAATATTAAATAAAAGGGACCCTGAGTGAACAAATAACACAACATTTTGATACTTATTTAATTCATTTATTAAAGTTATGTAACACCCAATGCCCCAGTGTGAAAAAGTAATCCCCCTTAGACTCAATAACTGGTTACACCACCTTTAGGAGCAATCACTACAACCAAATGCTTCCTGTAGTTATTGATCAGTCTCTCACAGAGCCATGGAGGCATTTTGGCTCACTCCTTCATGCAGATCTGCTTCAACTCAATGACATTTGTGGGTTTTTGAGTATAAACTGCTAGTTTCAGGTCTTGCCACTACATCTCAATGGGATTTAGGTCTGGACTTTGACTAGGCTATTCCAAAACTTAAAATTTCTTGTTCTTCAACCATTCAGATGTAGACTTGCTTGTGTGTTTCGGATCACTGTCTTGCTGCATGACCCAGCTGTGCTTCTTCTTCAGCTCACAGACGGATGGCCTGACATTCTGACTTCCTGGATGATTTTACATCTTACTCTTGGAGAGATTTTGGCAGGACAGCCACTCCTGGGAAGATTCACAGCTGTCCCAAACTTTCTCCATTTGGACAATATGGCTCTGACTGTGGTTTGGTGGAGCCCCAGAGCCTTAGAAATGGCTTTGTATCCCTTTCCAGACTGATAGGCACCAACAACTTTTTTTTTCCGAAATGCAGTAAGGCCCTTTAGGGTGTCATCCGCCACTACATTTCCCATATTGTGCCTTTGCATCACTTCTTCAATGACTGTTCTTTTGCTGTTGTGGTATTGAATGAACTGTTTGGGGTTGTGTTTAATGTCTGAAGCAATGTGGAGTTGAGTATCTTTTTTTGAGTGTCAGATAGATATATTTTTCACCTGCTCAAGCATATTTTTGTACACTGTAGAACTCCCTCTTCTTCTTGATACTTTGCTTGATGGATTAATTAAACCATTTTGGCAACTGTTTGTTTAGTTTGGCCTTCTTAGGGATGAAAAGGTCTTGCATTTCCAGCATGATGTCTCTGAATTTTGTCCATCCACTGTCACAGACAGTGTCATGTCCAAGTTTATGTTGTTCAGGCTTTGTCTTATTCCTTCAAAGTAGGCCTTCTGGAAATTGAAGAACAGCATTTTGGATGTTGCTGTTTTCCATTTCTAGTAAACATCAAATTTGATCATGATATGGTCGCTTGTTCTGAGTGGTTCCATGATTTCTATTTTGTCCAGCTTGTCTTGGTTATCTGAAAAATACTAGATCAAGGTACACACTCTCCCTGGTAGGAACATTTTCAAATTGTAGCAATAATTTGCCATTTCCACCATTTCACAATCTGTGGGGTTGTTGCAGTTGATAACCAGGAAGTTGGTCCCCTGTGATTATGGCATCCCCTTCCTTGCAGCTCTAATGTTATTGTATAAAGGGGTTCTGTTGTTGGTATCCATGCTTGCTGGTCTGCAGCACACTCCTAGCATCAGTCCTTTTGTGTTCTACTGTAGCTTCCAACTGTAGTAGTTTGTTTATTGCATTTAAACGCTTCTTGCATTTAAACAGACATTTTAAAGTTGAGTGATTTTCCTAGAACACTGACACTTATTGTTTTTAATGATTCTGCATTATAATTTGTGTTGAGTGTTTTACTTATCATAAAATACGTAAAGCGTTTTTTTTTATGAAAATGGTATTAAACATGAAACACGAATGGATTTATGAATTGATGTGTTGTGTAATTAATTCATTTACATCGGTTCACATCCATTTACTGGCACGAAACACTGGGCTAGCTTTCTGAGATTAATAATCTACAAAAATAATATATAACCCAGTGAAAAATACAAAGCACCTCTATTTTTCAGATGTTTTGTTTTGAATTGTTACATTATTAAAGTTATACTCCTTTGAAAGCAAGATAGGTCATGGGTACATCCTGATTCTCTCATTTCCTGTATTTGCCACCCACAGAAAAAGGTGTAGGCGCTAGAGTTAAACAGCTGGAAGAATGAGAAGAAAGGCACAACCCATCTTCATGCTTGAGTCTATTTCCATACCCAACTCCCTACATAGAGCTGATTTAGTCTTTAATTTCAAGTGACTTCCTCACTCCCTCCAGACGGCATGTATAGCTCTTTCCAGGGTGAAGGCTGGATTGGTTCCCCAACCCTATTCGCTTGCTAACTGCTTTGGATGGTTCCACCATCTCGTTCACTTATCTGCAATGAAGGGAGCAATGCAGACTTACATATAATCAAGTCTGGTAACACTTTAAAAAGACTTTGGTCTGGCAAGAGACTTAGTCCAACACAGAAGTACTAGAAATAAAAGAACAAGCATGTTATTAACAGTCATTCCTTGACAGGTGTAAATGCAAAATTATAGCCATCTGTAACATGAAAAATGTAGAGCACCATTAATTGCATCCACTGCTAACCTTAACCAAAAGCTGACAGGGTCATAATCTGTTAAATCCTATTTCTGTTGTGTCAGAAAAACATGTTTTTATACTAAAGACTCAAAAATGCCACAGATAATAACATATAATAATAATAATAATAATAATAATAATAATAATAATAATAATAATAATAATAATAATAACATCTCTTATTAAGATCAAAGCTGTTTGTATATTCTATATATCTCACTCTAAAATATAGTTACCACTGCTAGGCTGAGAAGTGTTTTAGAGCCATGAGCCAATGGATGATAAATTACTTTTGTAAAGTCCTGGAATAGATGAAAGAGAATATTAGATTAGACTGTCAGTGGGGAACTACAATTGCATTTCTCAAATAATACCATATTGAACAAATATATTGAAGTACTAGTGATTAAACTATTGTTACATAATCACTAAATAAAAAGTGAAGTGCAGCAAGAAAATTGTCTCTAAAAAAAAAAAAAAAACCCAGCAAAAATACCCTATAATACATCACACTAATTTAAAATGTCTCATATTAAAAAAAAGAAAAAAACAAACAAAAAAAAAACATAGACATAAATATGCTATCAAGAAACAATGTAGTAATATTTCAGTTAGGACATAACTTTCTAAAAATGGTTTCTTACTATAAAGCCAGCTTGGTAATACACAGGGAATACCCAGGACAGTAAAAGATCTTGCATTCAACTTTGTATGACGGCGCAACCGGAATTCTAGATCTGTTTTTCTGTCCTCTGAGTAGCAGTAATTAGGTTTACTGCAGGCACTTGTTTCAGCGCTTTGCATGCTGAAACATACTGAAAACATCACAACCCTGGTTCCCAGAAATAAAAATGTAACCATTACCGAATGAGTATTTTCCTTCTAAAGGTTAGAAACCTGAATAAGATATATCAAATGCTCATCGAGCCTGTGGCACAGTTATGCCCCACACCCTGAGGGCACAAAAGCACTGGGCTCACAGATCTCAATGTCATTTTTACTTCAAACCTGCTACAATCATGGACGCAGCGACCTTGAAGGTTAATGGTTCATTTCTATTTCAGGGAACTAAGGTTATGAAATTTAGTAATTACCGTATGGATGAGTGTACTAAAGCTGTTGCAAGGGCAATATTGCAGAATGACCGGAACGCTACAAAGCTAAGCTGAGAGGCTTTCTTGCGCGTACCATACAGAACCCCAATAACAATAGCTAGGACGAAAACACTTAGGGAGAAAGTAACTCATCTCTATGCCTGTGTTGTAAGGGTCGACTGGGAGGCCACCCTTAACACTAGTTCCAAGGCCAGGGTTTTGAGGATCTATGACATTAGTTCTGTAGAATCTAGTGAATGTATGGGGAGTAGCCCACCCCACTGCGTTGCAGATGTCCTTGACAGATGCACCCTGGAACAAAGCCCATGAAGCTGCCATGCCCCTCGTGGAATAGGCAGTGAGCATTTCTGGAAGGGGCAAGTTGGACAGCTGAAAGGCAGTCCTGACTGTGTCTGCTATCCGCTTAGACAGGGCTTGACCATGGGACTTTGCCCCATAGCAGACAAAGAATTGTTTGAACTGCCTCCAACTTTTTCTCCTGTTAACGTAGTACTTTCAATTTGTAGTTAATTACTGTGAAAAATGTATTCGTCTTTATAAAATATGCTTTATAATATAGTAAAATAACCCTTATTATTTATTGTTTACATTTCATTTTTAAGAAAATGCATTATTTTGGATTTTGTAGTTTTAGATTTAGTACAGATGGATGAAACAGGATGACATAGCAGGTGTTATGAAGAGTCTGCCTGTCCAGGAAAGAATGACTTCAATAGATGTGAGTCAACATGTAGAAAAGACTGCTCTACAGGGTTGCATCTTCAGAAAATAAATTCAAATGCATTGTACAGCTATGGCCAAAAGTTTTGCATTGCCCTATTTTTGCTTCATAAAGTAAAAAAAAAAACAGCTGAATAATGTTACATTAACATACTGAATTACATATCACTTTGTAATGTATGCTTAACAAAAAACTAACAAAAATTTAAAATTGTGACATCTCAAAATCTAACATGAAATACTGTACTAATATTATGGCTTCAATATTTTGTAGTATAATTGATTACATGATGTTAAATAAAATATCTAAAATATGTTCATAAAGCTTTAAAAAAAAAAAAAAAAAAGTCAATCCTAAAAGTGATGCAAAACCTTTGGCCATAGCTGCATATAGCGCCAGTGGTGGCCTAATACAAATGCACAGTGATAAGAAAGCCTATACTTTCGATATATTTGATTGTAGCACCATCTTGTGGAACACATTTAAAAGTGCATTTGATTGGTTAATACCCAATATATAAAGATACATGTTTAACAATGGTGTCTTTAGAAGACATTATATTTGGGAACAGTAGGTTTATTAAAGGTAGACCCCTGCTTTTCATTAAATCTTAGCATGTCATTAAACCAAGCATGCCAACTAAGCATGAAAAAAAACACAACAAAACACTAGTCTTACATTTAATACTATATAAATTAAGACTAGTTTTCTATTTTAGGCACAAAAGAAAAAAAAGAAAAACTTGGTGTCTGTGATCTTGAGTTTACCTTATCGTGTGTTTTTATAAATTCTGTAACAGTTGTTGGTTGGGTACATTTTGCTCCTTATTAGTCAGGGAATTCTGCCAGCAAACTAGGTCTGGATTAAATCAGAAAGAATGTAACTATCATTTACAATGGTCTTTCAAAGACAGACTCTAATAAAAACATATGTCAACTAGACTAAGAACTTATTATTATTTATTTATTTGGCAGAAGTCAATTCCACTTGCAGTTCTTGAAAGATGAATCACACAAAATGTATTGATCGCCTATTGATGTAGTCTCTGTATACAGTGTCACAGTCGTTATCACCTCCAAGCTAGAACAAAGACCAGAGAAAAAAAAATCTCAATCAATCTCTCTCTCTCGTTCTCTCTCTCTCTCAAATAAAACAAATATTAATTAGGTATGATATTTAAATTTAACGTGTAAGAATAAGCATAGCAATTTTGCTGAGCTCACGTGTTATCAAGTTGTATGTGTGTCGTTGGTTCCTGGTGTCTCAATGGTCAACTGTGAATATTTATCATTATTATTATAGAATATACTATAATGTATGCAGTAGCTAGAGAATGAAATCACAGAAATGCCAGGAATGGGACAACTAATTGTAGCCTGTCTAGGAATTGCCAGAAACATGTGACAAATAAGTTTGGGTTTTTATTTAAGTAAAGAAAATCTTTAGTCCCTTCAACCTAACCTACCAATTTACCTACTTGTCAACCACGCTTTTGGAAGATAAATCTTTAAATACAATCTTCTGTGTTTGGAAAGAGTCAGCATGATTTATTGCTATGTCAAGGCCATCAATAGGGAATACATTCAAATAATTTCTTAATTTGCATTAGTGCAGTATTGGTACAGTTTTTAAAACATATACAAAATATATAGTATGTGCATGCAGGCCTTTTAAGTATATTATGTTTTAAGTTTACATGTAACTTAAAATACTGAACAAGTTCAGAAAAATAAACCAACTTGAAATACATTACACACTCAATGCAAACAACACTATTCTCTGGCAAAGGACAATATGATATGTAAAATAATTGACAAACACAGAACAGGAATTACTGCAACATGAAGACCAAGAGAGATTTCTGCAAAATCTGGAAGAAGAATCGTTCGAGCAGCCCTGCAGAATCGTCAGATTACTGAAACAGACTTGACACAAGAATTGAGAGAAGATGGTCAAAAAATTTACAAGCGAACAATTCAACAAGATGAATGTCCATGGGCAAAAACCAAGATGGAAACCAATACACAAAAGAAAGTGATTCTTCCATTGAATATTTGAAGAAGCCTGATGATTTCTTCAACCACATTTTATGGTCAGATGAATCCAAAATATAATGTTTTTTCACCAAGAAAGCAACAATATGTTTGGAGGAAGAGAGGAGAAGGATTTGTTCATCATGCCCAGTGTTAAACATGGTGGAGGTTGTGCGATGGTATGGGCTTGTTTTTCTTCCTTGGGTACTAGTGACCTTTGTATTGTAGGATCAATGAATACTGCAAAATATCAAGACATTTTGTACTCTAATTGTGCTAGAGCTCAGGAGCCGGAGCCAGCAAACCCATAGCATAGCCAACCCTACATCAAACCCTGAATCTTGATATTCCAGGTTAACCATACTGGTCATATAAAAATTTACATCCCCATGCACTCAAGTAATTGCAGTTTTAAGATTATGGTCTAATAGGTTTGGTTCCACAAAATTTCTGGACCAAAGTAATTGCACTGCCCGAATCTACGAGTGCCAGAGCTTCCTTCCTATTAAGTTTTAAAGGCATTAAAATGTATGTACCCCTAGTGCTGTGTTCACCACATTTATCACCCCACAATCATACTTATTGAGACTCATGTTACACTGCATGGGCTCCTGTTCGTTCAGGCACTGCACACTTATATGCCCATACTCTTGGCAATAGAAACATTTATAGTTTTTATACCATTCAGCCTGTGGCTCCTCTTCAGCTCCCCTTTTCCCCATTTCAGTCTTACCGATGCCACTGCGAGACCAGTCCTTCAAAAAGTCCTTCGGTGCACCTTGATGGTGTCTTGTTGGGTTCCCGAAACAGTCTAGCTGCAACCGTGATGATCAATGAAGGCTACAAACTTGTCTGCAGTGCCTGGGTCCCCTTGCCCAACATGTCTCCTGAGTGAGGCAGGCATGGTTCTTCATTTACCTGGGTCGTTGTTTTAACCTTTTTAGCCACCTCCTGGCCAGATGTATAAGGTTGAACATGTGTGACCTTGGGGCAAGTTTCTCCTGAAACTTCCAGGTATAGAAACAGTGTGCACAAACTACTGGGGTTACGCCAGCTCGGGCCAGGATCTCTGTTTTCAAGCTGTCGTAGTCTTCCACTGCCATTGCCTTCAGATCATGATACACCTTCTGGATGTCCCTGATCAGGAAAAGTGTTACTATCCAAGCCAACTGTCCCTAGTGCCAGGAATTTCGTCTTATCTGTTGCAGGACATGGCTCGGCCTCACCATGGACCTCCCAACTGGTGCATTGCTCTCTACCGTGGCCAAATCCTGCCTTTTGGATTGCTCTTGCGCGATTTAAGTCAACAGGAGCTGAGTTGTCTCCTGTTGTGTGGCTGCTTGCTCCCTTTACAGCCAGTTAGTTTCTTGTTGGGCCTCTTTCTGCTCTCTTTGAAGCTGGTTTGCTTCTTTTTGAGCAGCGGTGGCTTGCAACAAGGCTGTTTCATTTGGCAAGTTAGGAGTATGTATATTAATACTGTTTTAAATTACATTTTGGTTGCCACAGGGTACATGAATGTTCTTACATTATAGTTTATTTTCAGTTATTACTTATTTACTTATTGTCAATAAAAAAGTAATTTAATGTAATACATGGTTGATTTTGGTCAAAGATCAAAATGCTAAGATTCCTGTGGATTGTATTGAATATGCATTCATTTTCTTACCACTTACAGTATAGATTTAATTTACAGCAGCAACAGCTTAAAAATAGAAATGTATAAACCTCTTGATTGCTTTTACTTTACAAAATAGCAAAAACTTTGTAAAACTGCAAAAGTACAAGCAAACTAAATTGTAAATCTCTTCTCAATTTAAACTAAATAAATATATACATTAATACAAGAAATAAAACTCACAGTTATAGTATAGTAAACACTATACATTATAAAATTCTAAATTCAATGCAACTTATTTTAAAAACAATTGTTTGAGCATCTAACCATTCAATAAATAACATTTAATTTAGTTCAAGGTTAAAACAGATCTGTAGATATTTCAACAATAAATAAACACATATTATAGTACTTTAAAACTGTCTTCTGAAGTTTTTATTCTAATCAGTATTATTTATATTGTATTTTGTATTTCATTACAGAGCTAAAACTGGATTTGATTTCAAATATAATATTATTAACAACACTTATTTTCCCATTGTTATCTTCGATATTCTCCAGCCAGTTTAACAGTGAAATAATCTGAAGCAAGTTGGGTGAAGCCCAGCTTGTCATTTGATGCATTTATACATTGTGTTTTTGTTGCAAGTAGCACATCATCTTGGCTTCTCAAATCCATCAACAAGGTGTTCCTTTCCATCCCTGCACACACTCAGTAGTACTCATTTGTTAAGGAGCTGTGGCTTACCCAGTTGACGTCCAATAGCTTGTTGAGAGGCATAAGACAAAATGCAAGTTTTCACTACTTCCTGTCGAAAATCCAAAAGTGACTGTGTTTTGGTCTTGTGAGGAGGTGAACAGTGATAAAGCAGCCAAGCATTCTACATGGCAACATCAGGCACAAATGCAAAAATGGACCACCACCACTTTTTATTTCTGATGCCAATTCCATAGCTGCCAATGTTCTGATCCATGTGATCAGTTCCTCCCACGTACATGTTGTAGTAGGACAGCAACTGCGGCTGAACATTTTAAATGTGCTGTTTTAGTGACCGTGACCGTCTTCCGGCTTTCTTTAATGAGCTAACTCCAAAGGCTGCATTGTTACAACACTTTTGTCATTCCATCAGCAAATAACAAGACCAGAATCACTTTTCCCTCCTGAAGTCAAAGCTTCCTGTTTCTTCTTTTTTTCATAGTATCAATAGCCTTCCGTGGACACTGTTCAATCCTGGGCTCTGATTGTACCTGTGGCAATAATCTGTTGACTATGCAGCACATAAAAAAAGATAGAGTGAGGAAAAAAAGTTATCAAAATATAACCAATAGTTTAGGTCCTTTGGCATAGATTTAATTAATGACATAACCACTGATCCCCCAAGGCTAAGCTCAGGATGGTATTTTGGTGATGCTCCAAAGTAGGATCAAACTGCAGCAAATAGCCAAGATGCATGTATAGGTACCACATCTTGTATCCCCAGAGGATTGGTTTCCCGCTTGGCGGATTGTCAACCATGGTAAGGTAGCATGGCTTCATCGATATCTAAGTTCTGCTCAGCTGGACAGAATTTGACAAAACGTTTGTTTAACAGGTCAAATACTGGACGCATCTTTCCCAGCCTGTCACCTTGAGGCAGTGCAGTGAATGTTAGACATGATTTCTTCGAATAGATTGATTGGCCGCGTCAGAGTGAACGGCCCTTTATAGTGCTTTTTTTAATTAGTGAGAAATATGGCGGCTGTTGACATAAAACAGCCCCGGGAGACACTCCACACTGAAGAAGGTGATGACGTAGGAAGGAGTCTAATATGAAAAACCATAGTAACAAAAGGATCATATGAACAATTTTATTGTTCAACTGTTTAAAACAACATATCTTATTAAATGTTTCCTGTTTAACATCTGCATGTCCTTTTCCCAAAGTCTAGGTACTGCAGGATGCTCTATTTGTAATTGGTTAGAGAAGAAATAGAAAAGTGCCATCTGCTGCACCCCAGAAGAATTACAGGTATACTAAATTAGAATGTGAAGGAATGTGTAACTCAGAAGGCTGGTTTCCCAGACCCTGATTACAACTGGTCATACATCCCTGTGACAGAGAGAGACAGAATTTGAGCTGTAAATCTACCTTCCTACCAGAAAAGGTGCTGTGTAAGGTTGGTGTTACATTGGGTAGGGTAGTTCACGATTAGTGCAAGTAAATCTGTGAAACCAGCCCACAGATTATGTGGCTGTATACGCCAACAAAGGAATAGCAGTTGTATAGTAAAATGATGATGATTTAATTCAAGTTTTGTATACATGGCCCGCTATGTGGTATTAACCCTGTATATTGCCACCAAAGTTAAAAAAAATAGATTAAATTGTTTAACACTATGTGAGCATGTCTCCAGAGAGACTGTACAATTGCTGTCATACTGGCTAGAGGTGCCACTTTAATTAACCTTCACATCTGAAGTATCGCTTCCATACGTGGCTGCTGAAGGAGCATTTTTTTATTATTATTTATGATTCATTGACTTGTGTGATGAGAAAGCTGGCAATATTTGTGTAATTATCATTATGGCCTTTACAAACACAGCCTTTGCATTAGTCAGGGTAGGGAAGAAAAGAGGGCCTGGGTTTGTACTATATTCATGCAGGGTAGTACATTGATGTTAAAATGGTATGCCAGTATTAAATGATTAACCACATTGTCAGTTTACACCTTTCCTCTTTTCACTTTTCTTTCATATCTTTAATTTAGTCAAAGGGGCAGTCATTCAAATTGTGTTTATCTTACTTGAATTATGCTGCCTTGGTTAATTATGTAAATTTTGTTGGTACATTGGTATCCCCTCATGTACATACGTACAGACACGATCAAGTCGTGGTTTGCTGCCAGGAATAAGACCTGCTTTTTCTTCCCAGAATCCTGCTGAGAAATGACACTGTAATGTTTGTTGAGAATTTGCCTGTATAATATCTAAAGTCTATAATATATTATGTACACAAAACCAGGGCTGACCACCGGCCAAAACAAGTTGGTTCAAACTGTGTTTCAGCATTCCTGCAGCTGTGAGATTTGGGGAAAAAAGTCTCCCCATACAAAGGCCTATTGAAAAGCTATTGATCTTCACATAATGGAAGTGACAACATTTTAAAAATCTGATTCTGGGCTTGACACCTGAATTCATGAGAAGGGACATTAATTAGATTAAAAGTCGGTTTTAGCAATCTGTGAAGTCTGGTTAATTACCACAATGCAATGTCATTTTGCATAAAAACTCAGGGCTACAACAAGCAGTCACAACATGTAAACAGTTGTAATCAAGTAAAGGTAAGCACAGCTTTCACATGTTTTATTTCAGACTGCAATCAGATATGTTATACAGTTGTAATTACTCTTTAAAATCCCAAAAGAGCTTTTTAGGATAAACAAGTATTTCAGCAATATACATCCCTGTGACAGTGAGAGAATTAGACTTGTAAATCTCCTTCCCGACCAGAAAAGGCACTGTGTAAGGTTGGTGGCATGTTTTTCCATAGACAGACAGACTTGACATGGAAACCAGAAGTCGGCCATTTTAGAGAAAGTGCGTAGCTGCAAGTGCTCTGAACAACTCCATTGTGGTCAGTGATTGGATAGACCAGGGCGTTGGGCTGATTACAGGGAGGAGTTTGGTAGTACAAAGGGGACGCAGCCACATGAGTACGGCCCCTTACACTCGAGACTGAACTAAGTCAGAGCGCTGTTTTTTTGTGTCTGTTTACATACTGAAACCAGGAGCTGCAGCCACAGAGCCACTACAAACCCTTGCACATTCCCCTCATTGCACAGCACGGACACTTACCACTTTCCCCACCGAAGAGCACAGTTTTGTGCATGGAGGACTGTGATTATTGGAGTGTTTAATTTGTGTTTGGAACTGAAATACCTGCTGTGGAACTAATCCTATACTATTGCTGGTATAGAGGTGGAGCAATTATTATTTTGTGTTTAATAAACCACAGACATTTTTGTATTGAAAGTACATTTTGGGCATTCACAACTTGTGCACACACACACACACACACACACACACACACACACACACACACACACACACACACACACACACACACACACACACACACACACACACACACACACACACACACACACGTACTGACAATCCCCCACCAAGGCTGTAGATTCAAAAGTTGATGATCATGGCATACATCAACAGTATAGAATAATAACAAACAATTAAATATCGAATCACAATTTGAAAAGTGTGATACAGATGCATGGATGGGCAGACTGACAACCCACATATATTCTCAGAATCTGATGTTCTCAAGAACTTTTGCTGAATAATGTTAATACCACGCTTCATGTTAATTTGAAAAGCGGTTCTCCAGATACAGGTAAAAATGTCTATGGTGACATACAGACATACGACTGCCTGCACTATATTCCCTTTACAGGGGATTTCATCCTCAGGGGGGGACAATTGTAAGTGTATTACATATCTGGTTGCAGTCGTACATCCAATCTAACATAGTCTGTCCTAACATCCCTCCCTTTTATGAATAATTTGTAGTGATTGTCTAGTTGAGGTAAAATCTTTAAAATATATATCTTAGTTTGATATAGACATTATTAATTCCAAAATTGCCCATTGCCTCACACACAAAATGTCACATTAATAAATAACTGAAAGGGAAACTACAATTTTCTAAATAATAATAAAAAAAACCCCACACTTTGCTTTCTCCTCGACTGGCTTTTGTCTTTGCGAATGTACTCCCAGACCTTGTGTAATCGCTCTCATTTCCCCTGCAGCATTGGGTGTAAGTGACACTAGTGCTTATTAATTAATTGCCCCTGAGAGACCAGTCCTGGGGCTGTGACCACTGGTGTGGAAAGGCAGTCGACTACAGGGAGAGTCAAGCACTGCAACAGATGCTAGGGGTGCTGTCAACGGTTAGCTGGCTATCAATCACCTGGGCCATTCTGGTCCTCCCAGTTGCAGAGAGCAAGAAAGGGAGAGGGGATAGAAGAGAAGATGGCGTGGGACCTGCAGCCTTGCTCATTCCTTTCTCTGCTAGGGATGATATCCGTGTTGTTGTCTCTCTACATGTCCATTGTTGTTCCACAGATCCTGGACCCTGAGGTAAGTGTAGGCTGATCATCTTTCTCAGGCTTTCCAGAATTGTGTTGTCAGGTTACCACTAACACTACAGTGACTGGGCTCTCAATGTCTGGCAGGGATCTATGAATTTAAGGTGGTATGTCAGGCTCACATTGTATAGAACAAAACTGCAAGTAAACAATTTGGGTAGTTTCTTGCTTGGTTTAAAGCACAGACCACATGTGGTTTTCATATATTAAAATAACACTTCTGGGGAATTATTTAAAATGTAAAGTAAGGGAGATCAATTCAGCTGGCTTTGAAACCAGTCCCATTATAATGATTGGGTTTGTTATAGTCAAAAAATGCCAGCTCCATTTAAAGTGTAATTCCATTTGGATAACTGACACTTAAACAGCATTGCTATATATATATATATATATATATATATATATATATATATATATATATATATATATATATATATAATGAACCATTGCAATGTGCCTTTAAATTCTGTGTGACACATGCAATGGTATAAGATATCCAATACAGGCAAATACATAAAACAAAAGCATATATGTTTTTTCACCCTAATAGGTGCATCTTTAATTAATTAATTAATTCATATCTTAAAAAACATAGAGGAATTACTGGTTGACAAAAACTGTTTGTACTTGTTAAAGGTGTATAACAGGCAGAAATACCAAAAACAAAGCAATAAAAGCGCTCTGAAAGTTGTACACTTGTATATTGATTTAATAGTGTAAAGGATCAAACACTATAACCTGTAGAACAACAGGAAAAAAAAACAGCCAGAGGAGCTGTGCAAGTTTGTAAGATTGGGGTTTGTAACTTTGCGGTTCTACTTTAATATAAATGTAATAATTCTGAAACAAATTAAAAATGCAAGCAAAAAAGTGTTTTTTTATTTTGTTATTAATCCTGTATAGAATAAATGAATAAAGCAGGACAGCTGAATAAGAAGAAATTGGCATGCTTACAGAAAACAGCATCAAATTATAAATGGTCAATCACACTCAAATGTCTGCATATTAAGCGTAAACCATGGCTGGGTGTCAGCCACATTCTCTCCCGAGGAACGGGTCATTGTCCTAAACACTGGGAAGGTCACTCTTAACTGGGGAGATCTCTCTCTCTCTCTCTCTCGCACTCTCTCCTATGGCTGGGAATAAACAAATCATGTACATGCTATTTTATGTTACTGCCTGTTATGAGTGGTCTGCATTGCAGACTGCAGGGCTGTCCCAGATTGTATACCTACCATACTGCCTACTTGCTAATAAAGCTGCTAGTTGTGTTGCATATCCTTCTTATAGCTGTCCTACTCTGTGCTACAAATATCTTTACACTGGCGCCCAGTAACAAGTTGAAATTTCAGCCCATTAAATTTAAGAATAAATCCCTTATAAATTACCAAATGTTAAATACAAGATTAAAGTCGCTATATTCCTACTGAAATGTCTCGTTTCTAAATCTTTTGTTTAAATGTTGTCAATATAAATACTATGGTGGTGGATACCTCATGTTTATCTTTTTATTATTTTGTAATCCACATACAATCTGTTTCAAAACTATTTTCAAAATGGCCGCTCTAGTGCACTGGTAGTGTAAGGATTATCGCCCATATTATAAAAAGGTAACACAGAATAATGATCCATGTGGTATGAAACAGAAAAGCCAGAGCGCTTGTTTTGTTTTTATTTTTAAATTGTTTTTCCTGCAGTGATTTCCAGGACAGATCTCAAATCCCAGTGCACTAGAGCGGATATTTAGAAAAGAGCTTTGAAACAGACTTTAAAGTGTAAAAAGTTGTCAGGATGTTAACAATGAAAAGAGAAATTACAGGTACGTTATTTAAAAGTTGTAGGAACACGTGGGGACGTATAACGCTATATTTTTTGGAACCCCCCCCCCCACTTACTCTTTAAGAAGAGAGTGTTGTGGGAAGATCAGCTGCTAGGAGGAACTCTACCTGAATATATGGGACAGGTATCAGGATTGTATGGGGTACTGTACTTGTTGTAATGTACAAGCAGTTATTGTAAGTCCATATTATTTCTATTTAGTATTCATTTGATTTAATGAGTTATTAAAAAAACAAAAGCTTCTTTATCAGTTTCATGAATAAAAATAACAAAATTACAAAAATGAATGCCATGCCCTGGGTCCTAAAATGTAAACAAATACATTACAGAACCATAAAATAAAATTGTGCATTCAAATTACCTTAGCATCTGTTGTGATGTTTAGTGTCTCCTCTGATATTATATTGCCTGTTCCTCCCAAGTCTCTATGTGTTATGAAATAAGCAAGAAAAAAATCAATGTTAATCCAATTCTGATATTATAACAGAAAAAGTTTCTGGTTCCTGTTTCTGGTAAATTATAAAAACATTACAAATAAAACAAAGGATTATTGGATTTAAAGATTACAATTAGATTATTAAAAAAAAAAAAAAAATCCTGGACCAAATTGTATTGTGCTGAGACTCTTTGGGACATGCAGGCAAGGATTGAATCCATAGACACAAGAAGGTAGGGTGCTCAATACAAGTAGGGACGGTAAAGTGTATTAAACCAGATATTTAACACAAACAATTAGCAGCAATTTCAGCAGAAGCAAAAAATAAAAGCAATCTTTCAAACAGAAGTAAAAATACTAATTATACTAATGAATAATCAAGTAATATTTGATATATCAGGATATATAAGAAAAAAACCACCACAATTACAACCATGATATTAAGACCAATAAAACCACAACCTTGCAAAGTGCAAACTTTACAAATACATTTTAACTATACTGTATCTAATATTACAATTACAGCATGCAATAAGCAATCAATAATAAGCACTAAGCATCCCTTGAATCTTTATTACAACAGGCTGTGCGAGTTGCGGCTATGGCTAAATAACCAGTTAACAAAGATAAATTTAAATTTCTTAGAATGGTCAGCTGCTACTCCCAGGTCTTATAATTTAATTCAATCACATATTCAGCTGAGGATCTTTAGGTGTGCATTTGCTGGGTTGGGGGATGGGAATGGGAAATTGGAGGGGCCGTCCTAAAAACAAAAAACATCAATAATTCAAAGCGTGATGACAACTCTTTACATGTCCATGGTTTCTGCTGGAACTGTGCATTTCCCATATGTTCCTTATATAGGCTTGGGTAAAATACTTTGGTAAATGCATTTTAAAAATACAATTTAAAATTACAAAATACCTATACATACATACATACATACATATATATATATATATATATATATATATATATATATATATATATATATAACAAACCAACATTTTCATAGGCCACCCCGAAAACGTTTGTCAACAAAGGTACTGAAACAATGAACAATGAACACGTTTCAAGCTGCATTAAGCAAACGTGCAGTGGGTCCATCTTTCCACCAATGCACCCAATATCTAACATTGTAGACCTACCTCTGGCAGCAATCACTGCTTGGGCCCTGTTACTAACACTAGCCACTACATTTTTATAGATATCTGGTGAAATATTATGCCAATTCTTTTTCAGAGCATTTTAAATTTCAGCAAGCGTTGATGGTCTGATGATTCTGGCCCTAAGGTGACATTTGAAAACATTCCAGAGTGGTTTGATGAAGTTCAAACTGTCACTCTGGGCCTGTAAACATTATTTTCCACATTGTGAACACACATTTTCTCATAATAACTCAGTAGTATTTTGAACTCATATCATTTTGAAAATCAACCCAGTATTCTTTAAGAGGTATACACCACTAACAAAGAACATTTTATTTTCATCGTTCGATTTTTGAACGTTTCAAATTTTTCTTTTTGACCAGTTCTGAACTAAACTACAGTACTTGGCTGGTGTTTGGTCACCTGTAACACTGCTTTTTGCAGGGGTGTGCAATTCGTATCGCCTGACGCTCGGGACAACAAGATTTGTCTGAAGGACATCAAGTTTTGTCGTTATACTTTGCCTGTCAAACAAGTAGTTTTGATTTATTCATTTTTCCTATGTTTGTTCTGTTGCTAGAAACACACTCCGGGTATATTTCTAGAGAGCCACACAAGTTTCTGAAAACTGAATTGTGGTAGTCTAGCACCTACACACAAACAATTTAAAAATTGTTTACATCACCACCCCTATCACTTCTGATTGGCTAGCTACTGATCTTCTATTCAAGGCACAGACTTATCTTTTAAATTTATGGTATTATTTACATTTTTTGTAAATTAGCAAATAAGTGATACTGCTTTCTAATACATGAACCTGACATTTAAATGCAGCAATCTAGTAAAAAAAAAAAAAAAAAACACCACAGTTACTAAGGTATAAGCAGATTAGAAAAAATCTTGTTGGGGTGTTTAAAAAAAAGAAAAGTAAAGTTTACCTTTCAATGCAAGCTTTCCCTGGCAAAAACATGCCATGATTTTTTTTCTTTCGATTTTAGTATTGCAAACCTATAGTTTGCTGTTTACTATATATTATATATTGTTTTAGATTTAAATGCTGTATTAAAAAAAATAAACTTTTTTTAACCAGACTTGAACAGAAGCGATAATAGTTATTTATTGGACATGCACAATCCATCAATTTGTGAATTAAGACATGAATATTGGCAAATATGTGTATAATGATAGAAATAAAATGCTGAGAAATTAACTGTACAATATTGTACTCTTTTTTATATATAAAATACAGACTGTAAATTTCATGGCAATGTGTTTATGTATTAATTACTTTATGTATTTATTTTTCAGTGAGAGTAATGCAGGGAAAAAATGTTGCCATCCAAAAAAACTAAAAAAAAAAAAAAAAAAAAAATACAGGTATGAAAGCAGGATCAACCTGCTGCAGCAGAGTCTACTGTAAATATTGTGTGCATTTTGGTAGAAAAATAAAAATGCAGAAAAACTTAACACGTTCTTTAAAAATCTGGGGTTCAGCAGTTACAAAACTGAAAGAACGTCAAGCAAAATCAGAATTCCACAAAGCAGCAGTAATAGTTAACAATGGTTTCATATCTGTGATGCAACAAACTAAAAGCTATTTTTATATTTGAATCTCCCAAATATTGCTTATTGTAGTTGTACTCTTTATATGGTACTTACAGTACATGTACTAGCAAATGTGTTGCAAACTGCACTGAAAGGAACATTTCCGTAAAGTATGTTATACATTTGTTGAGGCGAGGTCAGGTCACAGGGAACCTTTTGTGTATCTTGAAGAATTTAATGAACCCATCAAGCTACAAGGCTAGATCCGACCCTGTTAATCACTAATGGATTGATTGTGTTTACTGTTAAATAAAAACAAAACCCTACAAATCATAGTCTACTTTTTTGTGTGTGTTTTGTGCAACGGGGAGGGGGCAAGTAGATTTTTCTAGTATTTTCTCCCTTGCACAACAAGGTTTTTTAAAAAATGACACACTCCTGTTTTTGATAGAAAAGGCATCCAATTAAAACCCAGATCGCACCTAAAAGCTTCGAATCTGTCACCTTAAAACAATGAAACAAGCTGGTTCAGAAAATAAATAACTAATGCATTGTTTCAAATGCATGCTTACTTTTTAGTTTAATTAGAACCATGTCATAATGTAATTTAATGAATGCTACGATGTGGCATACAATAACCTAATAAGATTAAGCACTCTTTCAATCATTTATGACTATAGTGTTAAATAGGGTTAAATTGACTCGTTATTGTTGGCTAACATGAAAAAAGTAAAATAACATATAACAAGTAGAATTTCACTACAGTATAATACTTGTTTTGTTAGTTTGTTAGATTGCTTCTGAGGATGCCTGACACGCTCACTGAAATACGTTTTAAAGAAATTTACCAACATCTGCACATACTGGGCCGCTACTCCCCAGATGCGATGCAACAAGTGACAATTACACTAGTTTTAAAACTATACAACTATACTTTTTTTTTTTTTTGTATGTATTTGAATATAGTGCTTTTATCACTATTACTGTTTTCACATTAATCTAACAAAAAAAATCAACCACTGCACCTTCCCTTTCCAATTCATGACCATGTTTATGTGTTATAACTGTATTTATTATTGCTAATTTAACACTCAATTTCTATAATTTTGCATAGTGTTAATTTAGCGTAGTAACTTATATGGCAAATATTATTCTGGAACCATTAATTTGATTGCTGATTGTTTAATAATTAACAAAGTGGGTGCTATTTGGCTTTGTTGAAAACAGTGCATGTTTTAGGTTTGGTGAAAATTCTGTCAGCAAACGTGGACATTTGATGGGAAAAGGGGACGGTTCTGGTCAAACCATAATGTCAGGTCATTCTAGGGTTATGGTATTTTCTGTTACAGATTGCAGTTATTTAAACTATATTCTCATTCAAAGAACACTTTAATCTAGAGAATGATTATAAACTCTCTTCAAAAAACAGTCTTAAGGTTTTGTGAAAAGGGCCCTGAGTCTTGAGTCTCTTTGATCAAATGACTCAGTTCCTGCTGCCTTTAAGCTTGTCCAAGTTACGTCAGTACTTGACCCGGCTGATTTATCTAATTTCCATCCAATCGCCAATCTCCCTTTTATCTCAAAAACTCTCGAAAGGATTGTAGTCAGTCAGCTGATCAAACATCTCACGGACAACAATCTTTTTGAATCTCTACAGTCTGGTTTGTGTCCGCATCACAGTACTAAAACTGCTCCGCTCCAGATTGTGAATGACCTCCTGCTCAATGCTGATGCTGGTGCTCCCTCTGTGCTTGACCTAACAGCTGCTTTTGACACCACCGATCATGGCATCGTCTCTGGAACCTGTCTTTTCTGGATGTCCTCTTACCTATACAGACGAACTGTTTTCTATGCTGGACGCAGTGGTGTTGCAAACCCAGGCAACACCTTGCCCCCCAAGGATCTGTTCTTGGGACCTTCTCTTCAATATCTACATGCTTCACTTGGGTCACCTCAACTGCCAACACAGCCTCACGTTTCACTCCTATGCTTACGACACCCAGCTCTACTTAAAACTTGACCCTGGTAGCCCCTCTGCCATGGTCTGGCTCTCGGCTTGCATTCAAGACATCGAGGCCTGGGTGTCTGCCAATTTTCTTAGCTGAACACTAGCAAATCTGAACCCCTTTTAGTAGGATCTAAAACTCAAATTAATCTAAATATAGCGGCCCTGAACCTCGGAAACTGTCTGCTGCTGCTGCCTTCACCCAAAATACGAAGCCTTGGTGTACTTCTTGACAGCAACCTCTCCTTTGATGCCCACATCTCCTCCGTGGTCAAAACATCCATCCCTACCTTTCCCTCCCAGATGCAGAGATACTTTGTCATGCATTTGTCTCCTCTCAACTTGACTACTGCAACTCTCTATACGGTGGTCTCCCGGCACGCACCTTAAACTGACTGTAGCTAGTCCAGAATGCCGCTGCCAGGATCCTTACCAAATGTTATAAAAAAAAACGTGATAACATCACCCCCCGTCTTGCCCAGCTGCACTGGCTACCTGTAAAGTTCAGGACTATTTTAAAAACTCTCCTGCTCACCTACAATGCCCTTCATCACACAGGTCCCTAGTACCTCCTCAACCTGCTGACCCGCTATGTCCCTGCCTGCTTGTTATCCCCAAGCAAAAGTGCACCACACTTGCAGAACGCTCGTTTAGCTTCATAGCTCCGGCTCTTTGAAACTCTCTCCCAGTTTTGGTGCGTGATGCTCCCACTATCGCTTGCTTTAAATCAACTCTCAAGACCCACCTGTTCTTTCTTGCTTTCCATGCTCTTTAAGCCTGATATCTGCTATTAACTGCTATGTTGCAGCCACTATCTCGTGTATTATGTTACTATTATGTATTATGCACTTTCCATTATAGTTAATGTACTATTTCCTGTATTATGCTACTATCATGTATTATGCACTTTCCACTGTATTTAATGTATTCTGCATTGTTTTTTTGTTTTCTTTTTGTTTTTTACTGTATCATGTATTATGCATTTCTCTGTATTTAAAGTATTATGGATTTTCTTCTTGTTACTTCTTGTAAAGCGCTTTGTGATGGTGGTCCACTATGAAAGGTGCTATATAAAATAAAGATTGATTGATTGAATGCTTGATTGATTGATTACAACTGAATACAAGAGAAAATGTGACCCTTTGGCATATCCCTGACTTTAAACACTCTGCTTAGCTCCACACTAAATTAATAATTTGCTATACAAAATCTAATAAGGAGGAGTATACTTGAGCTATTTTAAGTGAAATAAAATGAATCCACTGTGTTGACATAAGATGGAACAGTCAGCATCCATTAATGCCACAGTCACTAACATACTGAGGAGTATTATAAAATATGTACATTATTTCTGAATTACAAACATATTTCAAGAATACCTTATGAATGCTGGGATCTATCTACTGTATTTAACTTCTAAACTTCCTTCTTTGAAATGTGGTGTATTGAGTATTTTTTTATCCTTTTTGTTAAATAGTTCTTTACGATTGAAAGACTCATTGTCAGTTATTTCTTTCTTTTTTTAAATAAAATCTGACTCAATTGCTAGCAATAGTACTAATAGTACTTTCATATTTTAAGGTCAAGGGTCTCAGACAATTGAAAGACTGTTATATAACCATTGCTTACTCAAAATATTTGTTTTGATTAAGTACATTTTTTCTTTATCTTGATTTATAATCACATACCAGCCATAATCAGTGGAGACAGTACTAATCAGGGCCCAATTGTAACACTTTCCCTTTGATTAGGTATGAGAATTATTCTTTCTAAATTTTTTACAAAAAATGGGTCAGCCTTGTAAAGATGTAAAAATGGCTAAATTAAACTCGACACAATTGGGGCAAACTTGTCACCCGCCCCTCATCTGTTTTTATTGGAGTAGGAACAAGTGGCAACATCAGAAAATAAGAGAGTAAGGCGCAAGCAATCAGGCAAAAATGCAGTTGAGATTGCAATGATGGACTTATATTTAACAAAAATAAACCAAAAACAAATGATTTTGAACAAATAACAATATACAGGCGTACTTTTCTAAGCCCCTGCCTCTACAAATCTATCTAAGCCATGCTTTCAGTTAGTGTTGCACTTCTTTCCTGTCATTAACCAATCAGCTGCTTCCCTATTGACTGACATAATTCAGCTGGTAACATACTTTGTCCCCAAAGACACTGCTGAGGGGAAATGAAGCAGGAATTGCAAATAACCACAATAATAAGGCATAGAAACTGAGAGCTCCCTTTAATATTAAAATGAAAATACAGTACATGTGTGCTATAATATTGTTTATTGTATTTTCATGTAAAAAAATGGGTTCTGGTACAACATTAAATGGAGAGCTCGGTTTCTGTGCCTCAAACTACACATTTGAGACCTATTTAGCTAAGCAAGTGGAAAACAGGAAGGATTTAAGAAATAATTGTGTTAGCAACAATTACTTTCAAGTTGAGTTTGTTGCACAGTTACAGTAAAAGCCTTGACTCAATCTGACAATGAATAACTATGACTTCTCTCTTTCCTTTCAGTTTGGAACAACAAGCCCTCCAAAGAAGAAACCAGACCCAGTTACATCAGAAACTGTTGTTTTCTGGGGGCTTCGGTTATGGCAAGTCATTGGAGTTTTTTCACTGTTCGTTTTGGCAGTTAGTAAGTCACTTTTTTAAAACAATTTCTTATGTAAAATAAACAGAACTACTTTTTGTGCAGTAGTTTTGATTCGTATATTTTCATACTATAACTAATCCTGAACCTGAAGCAATCGATATGAATTAGTCCTACAAAACTTGTTAGGACATTGTGAATGGCAGAACAGATTCCCTTTTGATGATTTAGCATCAATACTAAAAAACAACAAAAAAGAGAACAAAAACTAAAAATAATAATAGGGCTACGTGACAGGTTGGCGTAGGGATGACACCAGACCAGGAAGAAGTACTCAGAAATGGTGCAGGGCAAAACTGCATTGCTGCGCTCGTATTTATTCAATTAAATTACACAAAACAAAAGGGCACAAGGACCAAAATAAAATAAACACAAACACAATAAACAAATTGAGTACCTTTCAAAAAATCCCCAAACTCCTGTACTCTCCAACTCTCTATCACAGACAAAGGATTTCTCCTGGCTTTTATAGTATGTGGCTGGAGCTACATTCTCACATATCTTTCTGGCAGAGAGGAATTTAATCCACTCCCTGCTGATCCAATAGAAATTATTATATATATATATATATATATATATATATATATATATATATATATATATATATATATATATATATATATATAAGGAAATCGATTGTTAAGCGAAGAATTGGCATGCTATCACCCTCTCGGAATATTGGAGATCAAAACAAATACCCACCGAGGGCTGAGAATCAACAAGAAGCTGACATTTGGAGCTAAAGATATAACTTTTTAAAGAAATTGGAACAAGTTTTAAATAAATGCTCACTGGATCTAACACTACTGATAACTGAACAAACTAAACAAGAAAACACATCCCTGAAAAGTGAAGTGATACAACTAAAGGAGAAGACGCAAGATCAAATGAAATCAGGTGATTTTTAACTTACAACAAGAAAAAAAAAACAGGAATGAACTAAGTAAATCTGAGAACGAATTGAAAGTGTACAAATTAAAGAAATTTCAAATAGACTGTGATGATTACAAGAATGGGACAGTGTATGATTGGCAAGCCAATTGCAAAAGCTTCAATCAAAGAGAGGGAAAATGACACATCCAAGAACGTCTGACTGATAAACACAGACAGTGACTTCAGTGATCAAGGACATACAAGTGAATCTTCACAAAATTCAGGACAGGACCATCATCTCAATCCAGAAGAAAATAAACATAAATAAAGATGACGATACATGCCAATGCAAAGAATCACCACCAGGAGTCAGATATACCAGTAATCAATTTATCTGACTATGCATTAAATAAGGAACAACAATTTGGAGCAAGGGTCTTTCTTTTGTACCCACTAATAGACTGAATATTTTAAATCTAAAAATGTTACAACTTTAAACAATTGCATTAAAAAATATTTTGCAACAAAATGTACAGATGTACTTGAATGTAATCTCTTGAATAAGTTTATGAAAAAAATCACTTTTTTTCTGGTAGGAGTTCAAAATCCTACTATAAGGACTTTTTCCAAACTGGTAGAAAAAGAGATTGAATATGTTACAAAGAAACATCCTACTTCAAAAAATTCAAATATAAGTAAATTGGAAAGAGATGCCATTAAGGAACTACAAGAATATAAATCTGCTGATAAAGGTGGTTCCATTATTATTAAAATGCAAATTATGTCACTGAAGTGCTTAGTTAGTTAAACAGTAAAGATTATTGTCAGCAAATCCAATGAAACGTCTCAAACAGGAGAGAGATGATATTTTGCATCGAGCCAAGGCTAGTAACTTTATAACACAAAATCAATTTGATTTTCTTAAGATAGAATATCCAATAACGCCAGTATTCTATACCATGCCAAAAATACATAATAACCTCTTAAATTCACCATGAAGGCCAATAGTTTCAGGCAATGATTCAATTTTGAAATCTTTAAGTCAATTCCTTGATTATTTTATTAAAGAAACTGCAAAAAATTACCATCTTGTCTCTCGGATACAAGAGATGTTATCAAATTACTAGCCCAATACACTGTTCCTTCTGAATCTTTTTTGGTTACATTTGATATGGAAAGCCTATATAGCTGTATACCACACAAAGAAGGATTAGAGGCTCTGTCATATTTTCTCTTAAAAAATAGTGATTTATCAGTTCAATGTTTGTTGGAACTAACTGAATTCGTATTAAGATCAAATTATTTTATGTTTGTAACAATACGTTTTACCTGCAAACTCACATTGGCACGTTATGGTCACATTATTCGGTGCACCCAACTAACAAAACGTGGGTTTTTTACGAAAACTGGAATATTGGCAACAGGCCCTGACCTACTGGGATAGTTTTATCTTTTACGACCCAGGCTTATATCAAAAGAAAACACATGTGTTTTGGAATTAGTTTCATTTTAAAAAAAAAAAAAAATGGCATGGAAACTTGCTTACCTTTTTAATTGAACGAATGGAAAATTAAAGTTGTCCATATTGAACCACAGAGAACATTCTTTTTTATTAGACTTCAAATAAAATAATCTGATATATATATATATATATATATATATATATATATATATATATATATATATATATATATATATATGTGTGTGGTGTGTGTGTGTGTGTGTGTTCGTGTTCTGGTTGTAATGTGAGATGTTTACAATATCATTTTCGTTAATGTCCCTATACACATCTGTGGTTTTGATATTACAAGATGTACATTAAAAGATTAGACGGATCGTTCTGTATTTACACTGTTGACAGGTTAAACACCTCAGGGGAACGACTGCAAGATGTTAATCTCTGCTGGTGTTAATAGCCTAGACTATCAGAGATGCCCAAACATGGGGCCCTATTTGTATACGTGACTAAGGGATTTAGCGTGCATAAACTTTAGTCGTTTAGATGGGTGACTTTTGCATGGGCGACTTTCGAATGCGTAAGAGCTTAGGTGTTTACAGGCATGATTTACTGGGTTGAAATTGTCCGTGTATTTTAAGATTCACGGCTAGATCCATTAGCTGACATGCTACGTGCTATTTCTAAAGCATTTACACGTCTATTGTTAGGCTTTTAGGAACGTTTGCGTTACACCTGCTTCTATTTGGTGTAACTTCAGTCGCGATTCTTTTTTAAAAAATAGACAATTCACTACCCTTTTGTAACGAAAATTGCAGATTTTAATTTTTTTTTTCCCCCGAAGTGGTTGCGGTACAGGCAGAGAAAAGGAAAATAACAGCTTATGCAGACCTAGTATTAGTTTTTTCGACCCAACAGATGATCAGATTATTAGTTGTTTTCGACTAAATACACAAGCAATATTGGACTTACGTGAGTTATCAGAGGATTTGGAGAACTTCACAATGCGCATCTTTTTTATTTATTTATTTATTTATTTATTTATTTATTTAAGCTCTTTAAGGGGGAAAAAAAAAAAAAAAAAAAAGTGACCAAGCTTTTCTGTGCCGTACCACATCATGGATCGTTATTGCTGTGTTACCTGTTTGACAATGTTGCCAATCATGCTTTTTTTAAAAGAGCTTTGAAAAGACTTTCAAGTTATAAGTGTAAAAGGTTGTCAGGATGGTAGCAGTGAAAAGAAAATGTCCAGGTACATTTTTTAAGCAGTTGTAGCAACATTTAACTATATATTTTTTCGGAACCCTGTTATTTACTGTTCAATGCTGCATGTCTTTGAAAACACCGTGTAACAATTTTTTTTTTTTTTTTGGTTCCTGGGTAGTAAGTGTTATTTCCTAATTACTTAAGCCTCAAAAGTATAGAAAACGGCTATTATTCCCCACAAACTTTGCTTTTGTGACCAGGACAGTGATATTTTGAAATTTACCTATTTTCCAGAACATTCCAGATAGATTCAGTGCTGAGTAAACGGAGTAACTTCTAGAATTTTCCACTAATATAAATAGTAGTATAAATACAGGGGCCTTAAACCCACCAGTTCAGTTTAGTTCCAGCTGCCTAAGTGGATACATATCTGCATTTTTCTGAGATGGCATCAAGAGGCTGCAAGCATCCGGCAGACGCATTTTGCTATGTCTGCGGCCAATTTATCAAGACAAGAGCGAAAAAGTACTCCGTGGAAGCATCTGCTAAGATGTGTGAGGCCTACAAGGCATATTTCGGCATGCCTGTCGGGA
The DNA here is from genome assembly GCF_017654505.1 of Polyodon spathula. NCBI lineage: Eukaryota > Metazoa > Chordata > Actinopteri > Acipenseriformes > Polyodontidae > Polyodon > Polyodon spathula. The sequence goes on from NC_054536.1 coordinate 71,063,995, forward strand.
ATCAAGACAAACCCTGGGCACATCATTTCACCTGCGAGCACTGCAAAAAGACCCTGGAAGGTAAGATGGACAATTGTTGCTCAGAATTTTATGTTATAAAATTAGTTAAAATTTTTAAAATTGTAAAAGTTTTTAATTTTAAAATGTTTTACAATTTTCAATGTTATTGAAAAAATATATCATATATGAAAAATGTTGCGAGAATCTCTTACACATTAGTCATGGGTGAAATAAATGTATTTTTGTAGGATGGTACAGAGGGGAAAAGAGAGCCATGAAGTTCGCTATCCCAAGAATTTGGCGGGAACTCTGCTTCTGCCACAATGTGACCAGTCTGTTCGAGGCATCGCCTGTAACCAGAATGAGTGGCGCCTCTTCATTGACAGCTCATCCGGGAGCCTCAAAGCCGTGCTGCTCCATAATGGTAATAAGTACCCGTTTCTTCCCCTGGCTCACTCGGTGCACCTCAAAGAGGATTACAACAGCATCATGACCTTGCTGGACGCCTTGAAGTATGATGAGTATGGCTGGGAGGTCATAGGAGAAAATGGTGGTATTCCTGATGGGTCTTCAGGCGGTTTTACCAAGTTTCCCTGCTATCTTTGCCTTTGGGACAGCAGGGACACTAAGGCGCACTACCACAGGCGGGACTGGCCACAGCGGACCGAGTTCTCTGTGGGGAGGAACAATGTCAAGTGGGAGCCACTGGTGGACCCCCGGAAGGTGCTGATGCCACCACTGCACATCAAATTGGGCCTTATGAAACAATTTGTCAGAGCTCTAGATAAGGAGTCGGCAGCCTTCAAGTCCCTTCAAGACTTCTTCCCTAAGCTGTCTGAGGCAAAGGTCAAAGCCGGTGTCTTCGTCGGACCACAGATAAAGAAGATCCTGGAGTGCAATGAATTCCCCAAGAAGCTCACTAGTAAGGAGAAAGCGGCTTGGAACAGCTTTGTCGCAGTTGTTCGGGGCTTCCTGGGCAATCGCAAGGCCGAAAACTATGTGGAGCTGGTTGAGACTCTGGTGAAGAACTACGGCACAATGGGCTGTAGGATGTCCCTCAAAAGTCCATATCCTTGATGTTCATCTTGATAAATTCAAGAAGACCATGGGAGCATACTCGGAGGAGCAAGGCGAGCGCTTCCACCAGGATATACTGGACTTTGAACGTCGCTACCAAGGACAGTATAACGAGAACATGATGGGAGACTACATTTGGGGGCTGATTCGTAAAAGTGATTTACAGTATAATCGTAAATCTCGAAAAACTACTCACTTCTAAATCTTTTGTAGTCATTTTTGTATTACTTTAGTATAAATACATGTTAATTTGGATTCATATGTTGTTTTTTTCTGACTTTATGTGAACAAAAAGACACACATTTGCCCGTTCTGTCATTGGAAATAGGTAAAATTCAAAATATCACTGTCCTGGTCACAAAAGCAAAGTTTGTGGGGGATAATAGCCATTTGCTATACTTTTGAGGCATAAGCAATTAGGAAATAACACTTACTACCCAGGAACAAAAATTGTGTTACATAGTGAAATCAGTTCCCATGTTTTAGTCACAGCTGACCCACAATGATCAGGAGTACCAGGAAGTCACTACTTGTTTTAGTAATGTAGTGCTAAAAACCGAGGAAATATTTCAAGAAACATTTTCAAGCAACGTGTGATCATTCTGAAAATGAAGGAATGCATTATTAATCCACTGAGTTGTGTTGCTGTGAAGTTATAAATAGGGTTTCTAATTTTCGGTTTTTATTTTCCATATCTCTCCCTCCCGTTACACCGTAATTAATAGTTCTTAAGCCTTGACTGACCGGACTGTTTAAATTAGCGATTGCAGTACTAGAAACTAACGTTTATCCGCTATGATCAATCTCGTGAGCAACTTTAGTTTATTATTGAACAGAGAAGATTAGTTCAGAGATTATAGATCCTACTGAAATTTTCGTACACTGTGTTGTATATTCTCAGTGCGCTGCCATCGCTGGTAGTGTCACATGAGCTGTTCAGTGTCTTGAAATGTAAATAAATCCTGTTTGCCTGCGGGGTGTATCAACTTCAACCTCCATCTTTGAATTGTATTATTGGTCCGGCCAAACTAGCAATTTTAAAGAGCAGAAAAAAAACTAAATGAATGACATTTTAAATTCTGATCCTTTTGGCATTTTTAGAATGCTTGTATTAACACAGGTTAGACTGGGTTTTAATTTCTATAAAGCAGTGTATAATATAGCAATGTTTGAAGAAGCCTGGTGTGCAGACAGTGTATTGTGTGTTGTTAACGATGGTGAACTGGAGGAGTATCTGTAATGTGACTTTTTATGTGTCCACAGTATTTTATGTATTGTTTTGTTCACCTTGGGTGGATCTGAATTATGATTTCATGACAATATATGTTTTATAAATATTGACTTTGTGTATTCTCTTTAAATGTTAAATAAAGTTTTTTCAAAAAGTAAAAAAAAAAAAAAAAAAACAACTCCATCTTGATCTGTCACTCAGCAGTGAAAGGATATCCGTCTGCTGCGTGGACGCGTCCAATCACAAGCATTACACCGTATCTTTCTAAACAAGAAATTTAGGGGTGCAGGGGAGCTCCCTAATAAAAAAAAAATTGTTGTCAAAACAACCATTATGTGAATAAAGTAATTGTTACAGCTGTGTATATAGGTATTTAAAACAGGATTAATTTATCTGCCCTTAACTCTGGTCCTACCACAGTCGGATACCCGATGGATTACTGTATAAATTATGTGAGAACTATGTAAAATCATGAACACCAATAATAGGAAAGCAGACTTCTCAAGGGGTCTGAGAAGAAATACATGCACAGGGAATTAAAGCACATACCCTTGGATAAGACATAAAACGGAGGTCTTATTGTAAGTGACTGCAGCAGCAATTGTTGATGTAGTTCTGCTAAACTAAATAATAATAATAATAATAATAATAATAATATAATAATAATAATACATTGAAGGTAATAATTTAAATTCTTTGTCTACCTTCTCCCTTTCATGGCTGCTCCATAGATCTGACAGGACAATGTGTAAAATCTATTCAATAAATATGGTCCTCTAGACTGTCCCTGTTACACATTTTAGATAAGTTATTTATGATTTTATACCAGAATTATATTTTACATCTACGTCATTTAGTGCAGTGACGTCTTTATTTTCAGACATAGATATATATATATAGAGATATATATATATTATAATATATAAGATATCTATATTGTGCGTGATACATTTAAACACGCACAAAAATGCCTGTGTCTGTGTGTTTACACACTGTGTGTTATTGATTTTATTAAAAATATATTTCAGCATTTGTTTCAGCTCATTTATATATTTTTTGATGAGTATTAAATATATGTCTAGTTGGGTAATATATTTGAAATATATTGGTAGAAAATACGTTAAAAATATTTTGCAATATATTTAATTTACATAAGTGGAGAGAACAGAAAAAAAAAATACTGGGAAACCTCACCAAAAATCATCCAGACTGGAAAACTTGTATTTATTTTAAAACGTGTTGTTCTTTTATTTTTCATGCAGTGGCTAGTATTAGCCACTAGATGGGACCCTTTACAAAAGGAAAACAGCGCAATAATAATTAAGCCTTATCCCATGTTCACATTATATATAATACTTAAACTCCTCTCTAACAGTAGAACTACCAGAGTTATACGCATACCTAGAACAAAAATAAAGGTCTATTGGAAGAAACAACATAATTATTATAATGAAAGGACAATCAGATAAGCTGTAGTTTTAATGAGGCACGTCACATAAGACATCTGCACAACTGAAACATTGTAAATAAATGAACATTTGAACAGAAATGGGTTTATATACAGATATATTATGCGCAACTGAATAAAACAATAAAAAATTAAATACACAAACATTTGAAAATAAATTCGTGTAGATACAGGTATATTACTTATATACAAAACTGTACAACCGAAACGATGTAAACAAATAACAATGAAAATAAATGGGTTTATACACAGACATTAACGTGCAAATATGCAAGCGAAGCTATGTAAATAAAAAACAAACATTGGAACATAAATGTTTTTCATATACAACCGCGAGCCTAAATGTCTGCACAATCACAATCCACACAGATGTGGCGCTTCTCCATATACGCAGTGCACTTTTCACTCACTGATTTTGTGCATTGGTGAAAAGAGATCGTTAACATTGCATTTGTCAACCTGGCATTGTCGTCGCTTGCGGCTGACACAGGGGTCCCTACCTTCAGCTGCGGGTATGCTTTGCACTCTTCTTCTGTTCAGAATGTTTCAGGCAAAGTTCTTTAGCTAGCTGCAATATATAATGTCTCCAGGTTATCTTCTTACCCGTGCATTCCTTATAAGGAATACAAGAATTGATGCCGCCTGGTCTAAAATGTCAACTTCATACTTCGTTGTATTGTAAAAATCCACAGTCTGTTTTTTCCCGAAGGTAACATTAAAATACGTGAATCTAAATAGATCACAGGAGATACCCGTTTCACATGACAGAGAGTAGATGCCCGAGTTACAAAAGGCTGATTGAATTACAATAGACAGTTTAGATTATAAGATGTTATATAAGGGCAGTCTGATCGACTGAACTAATGACAATTCAACACATCGCCCGGCAGTCTTGGCTGATAAATACAAGCAATAAAATAGAATACTGTACTGTATAAGCAAAATACAACTGTTTTCTATGTAGCGGTCAATTTGACCAGTCTGGTAGTTCTAAATATATTGCATCTCCCTCATTTTTGCAAACCTACGATTCATACTTTGTCAGGACAATTAATACATATATTTAGGCAAAGTCATAAACGCACAGCTCCATATCGGTCAGACAAGTGGAGTAAATTTAAAGAAAAAAAAAGTGAACGGTCAAATTGACTGCGTTGGTAGTCTAGTGTTCATTACAGGACACCAGAAACAATACCTGTATGACCCAACTTGTTCTTCCAGCCCAATGAGATAGAAACAGACTTTTTGAACTCTCTCTCTCTAGTTTATGTTAAGGTACCAGCATGAATATGATTTACATACTCCACACACCTGAATCAACAACAATATATTGTCCAGCAATTCCACCACTTAAACCCAGACTTCCATATCTGTTGACTATATTCAAAAGCATACAAGTAAAACACAGCATGGGTATTTACACAACCATACCATCAAAATAATCTAGCTATTAAACAAGAAAACAACTTGTTGAGTCCAGTGGCATACTCCATTAGGTTAAACCAGGATACACATTAGACCTCATGCTGGCCCATCCAGCATTGTGAACAGATTCACTCTTTTGATTAGTGATAAAGAATCTATGCAATGGAGGCTTTTAAACCAGAATCATATCTAGTTTGTGCTGTAAAATACTCCCCTGGCATTTGTCAGTCTGTATGACCTATTTGTTTTGCATTACACTAACATGATCTCTTAATCAAGTGTATATGTTGTGTAGTTTGTAAGGAATCATGAGTTTTAAAAATGTACAATTACAATTTTCTTTTCTTCTTTAGTAATCACATTGTGTTGCATCTTCAAATGTCGAATCCCAAGAACGAAAAAGGAGATTGAGGCACGCTTTGCACAACGACAAGCAGCTAAAAAGTACGCTGATACACTGGAAACAGTACCTCCGCTAAATGAACTGACAGACATACCCGGAGGTAAGACAGTCCTGTAAATGTTAAGATAACTGAAAGTAAGGGTTATTCTGAAACAAACCTTGAGGAATTTATCTTAAGTATTTAAAAAAAAGATATTTTAAAAAATGACAGGACATTGCATCTTCAGGAACTAGAACTAGCAAAGCCACAGGGCCAACATGGACACATCTTTAAATACAGAAATATACATTCACTTTAGACGACTTATGATTGAGTGTACAAGAAAACCAACTCAGGATAAATACAAAAATAGGTAATATAATATAACCTATAAAGACCAGCCACTATTAAACGCAATCTTTCTGTCAATCTATTGACTCATATACATGTTAGAATCTTCAAAATGCTCTGTTAATTTATTTTTTTTTTATAACTGGCATAGCAACAAATAGCAATCAAGTACCTTTAAATAATCTTTCACATTATCAATATAAATGTGCAATTCTGCACTGACCTACGTCTTCTCTCTGTCTCTTTCATACTCTATCTGTCTCTCATTTTCTTTTTCTGGATGGCAGGCTCCTCTGATTCTGCCTCCCTTCCGACCATCTCTGGTCAGATCCAGTCGAGGAGCAACAACCCTCTTCCTGTAGTGAAAGAGGAGGATGAGATGGCTCTTCACTGAAACTATGTGCCAGGCTGCCTTTCTTGTGTTCCTCCCTCTTCTGCTCCCTGACTCTTCTTCTTCCAGGCAGTGGCTAGGAAGACTTTATTTGGAAGCACAAAGGGGGAAATGGAGGGTTTCCTGTTTCAGAAACTCCAGATGGAGTGTCATTTCATTTTTTAAAATAAATAATAGTACATTTTAGCAACATTTTTTTTTTTTTTTTTAACAGTAGTATTAATGGTTTTATTGATACACTGAGAAGTGTCTTTGGTAATGTCAGTCAAGCTATTGTCAAGATTTTAGTAATACTGGATTTCTTAGAATTCAGATTTTAAAGTGTTTGTGATTGATTGTAGTGTTGCTAGTTTATAAGTAGCCAGCACACCTGCCTATTCAACCAGCATACGTGGTATGTTTCGGACACTTTGTTTGGTACACTTTTAAAATATTTATCTGAGCCCCAAGAAAACTATTAAACTCTAATGTTGGGAGTATAGACTTCTGAAAATGAGCATGTTTGAGGAAGGCTTTCTGTTGTAAATGTGTGATACTGGGTGTTATGTGTTAGACCTTGTGGGCCATTGATAATAAATATATATGAATCCCACCCCTTTCCTGACTACCTACCGACCTACATACATACAGTCTGGCTTGCAGTATAATAGAATATAATCTATAAAGACCAGACACCATTAAATCCATTCTTTCTGTCTATCTATTCATTTGTAATTGCCTCTTTACAGCCACTTTTTAAAGGAATTTTGAAGAAACTCACAATTAGGCAATCATTTTCGTGAGGTTTAAATTATTTTAAGTTAAGTATTGTGAAGTATTGCTATTGCTTTTACATGCTATTATTATAATTATTATTATTTGCAGATATTTGCATATATTAATGTAAATTCTTAGCAATTACGTGTTTATTGTCAACACAACGTTCACCAAGTCCCTTATCCCAACTAACCATTCAGCTCAATAATAGTTGTTTGCATTTGGAGCTGTTCTTGTTAAATATGGTTTCATATCATTCCCCTTTCCTGTATAGTTTATTTAATTTTGATATGCATTTTAAGATTTTAATTCGGGTCAGACTTTTTTTCATTGGTCAACTGCCTCTCCTTCAGCTCAGGATAGCAGAGGAAGCTCAACGTTTAGATTAATACACACAAAAATGACAACTTCACCTGTGCAATAACTACATAAATTTAACATAAACAAATAAATGTAAAGAAAAATAATGAAATAATTAAAAATTGATATTGAGGGTTTACAATGATTCAGATTTGCCAACATACACACACGCACAAACAAAAGTAGTCGTCAACAGGTAATTAGTTGCCAAGAAGCAATTTTAGCCTAGATAATTAATAACTGAAAAGCAACAAACAGGTAATTTTGAACAGATGTATTTCTACTCTCTACCTGTGTTTTCTTTAAAATGTGATCCATCCCCAGTGAAGAGAATAGAATATCCCACTCCAGTTCATTTATGGTACTAAAATGCTCTTCAAACTTGAGTTGCTTTGGAAAGCAGTGCACTCATTGTGAATCCAGGTATCTGTGGAAATGTGCTTCTCTTAGCTTTTGTAGCAATTTACTTCGAGCTGATTTGAACTCGGCTCTCACCAAGATAAGCATCAACTAAGAGTAGCTTTACAGTAAACTAATGTGATTCATCTGTGTCTCTATTCATTTGTGTTTCCTTCCATCTGATGATGTAGATATCCTGCCTGGTGATGGCTGAAGTGTAATGCTGGCTCCAGGGATCAGCTCATTTTGCCTCCCCAGCGCATTAGCACGTACAACGGCTGCAATGCTGGCTCTGGGGATCAACCACAGTGTGGTCTCCCCAGCGCATCAGCATGACAACCGTCTGGATTGAGCTAAGTAAGGTACATCTCTGGGGTCTTCAAGTGGGCACCTTCCAACCTCAGTGTTTCGTCGACTAGCCCACGACACCTCAAGAGAGCTCAACAGTGATTCTGGCGTCCCAACATCAACCCCCTCCGTTCCCCACTGAACTCAGCTCAGCTTACTTACCCATACATTAGCTTTGCTTTCTTCCTATTGTGCTTGAGATCCCCAACCAGAATCGTTCCGCCTCAACCACAGCCAGTTGCTGCTCCTCTCTGCTGCTTCAGATAAGTTCTTCACTGTGCAATGCAACTCTTGACGACTGAGCCAGACATCTCTGAGAAATCAGGCTGTACAGTGTGCCACAAATCCTCGACAACCGACCTCCACTGGGTAAACCTGGACTCCCCATCCTCACTGTCCCGCTTCAGCAGCTAGCTGAGCATACCGCAGTTTCTTCCTCTCATAAGCTTCATCCACAACATTCTCCCATGGCACTGTTAACTCTACATGGTGAACAAGGCATGCTGATCCAGACCACAAGACAATGTCTGGTCAAAGGTTAGTGGTGGCAAGCTCAGTTGGAAAAATAAGCCATTGACCAACATCTGCCAGCATTTTCCAGTCTCTAGCAGTTTCCAGTTGTCCTGGACGAGGCTTGGTTTTCACCTTTTCTTGGTGGTTGCTCTCCTGGACAGAGGAATATTGTCTTTTGTGTGTAATGCTTTGATGGAACTGGTGGCAACTTATTGGTCAGGCTATGCTTGTCTTCCAGTGCTAAGGCCAAACATTACAGCACCTGGACATGGCACCAAGTAAACAGTGCTTGGCTAAGTCCCACCTTACATCGTGTCAAAATGTTTCTTAATGTTGCAGGTGATGAACACAAAGGACATGAGGGATCCTCACCCATCCAGAGGTTTAGGTTCTGTGGCGATGGGAGAACATCATATGCTGATCTGATGAGGAAACTGATCCTGCTCTGTTCCATTGACCATTGGTCTTGCCAGCCGATCTTGCGTTGTTCCACACTTTCCCATCTCATCCATTCTCCCTGCTTGGCCTGGGAAATGGCCTTTACACACCTGATCCTTTCCTCCTGCTTTTGCACCTCGTTGACTACCAGCTTCCTCTGTTGATCTGGGGTTGCCTTGTGCCATTTAGGAGGAGCTGAACTAAGACCAAGACCCCCTCTTCCATGCTGAACTTGCCCCATGATATCACAGATTCAAAGGGCAGCCTTAGCATCTTCCACAGCTTTCTTTGCCGCCCATTTTCTTCCAGTTTTCAACATAGGTGCTGTCTCCCTTATGCATTTGTCGCATGACTCTAATAATATCATTTCCAGTCAGACCTTGGCTCACTTAAACTCCTCGGTTAGAGCAGAGACTGGTATGTGCAGTATTCCTTTACAATAAAGTCCCACTCTGCTGAGGCAGCGTGGAACTCCCAACCATTTCCTGACTTACAAACTAATTAAAGTTTCCAGCTTCTCAACTGTTGTCAAGGAAACCTCGTACACAGTCAGTGGCCACAGCAGTCTTGGCATTAGACCAAACTGAAAGCACCAGAGCTTCAGTTTGCCTGGTAAAGCACTGTTGTCTATGGTCTTCAACCCTTCCACTGCTTGTTCTCTAACTTCTCCCACACGAACTGTGTCCCCATCGTACCATCTCCCAAGACTTTTCAATGGCTTCTCAAACAATGTTGGTATTGCCTCTTCATTAATGTAGAACCTTTTATCTGTTACTTTACCTTTAATTATAGAGATGCTCCTTGATTTAGTGGGTTTGAATTACATTCATGCCCATTGAATGTTATTGGTTAATTTGCGAATACACGATTAGTGCAGGCTACTGTTGTAGTCATGGTTGTCATGTCATCCATGTATGCTCGAATTGGTGGTAGTCACATTCCAGAAGCCAAGCACTCTCCTCACACTACCCATTTTGATGCCCTAATAATTAATTCTGTTGTCATGGTAAAAGCCAGTGGAGAAACGGTGCATCCTGCCATTATTCCACCTTCTAGGCATTACCATGTAGTGCTGAATTCTGAAGTTGAAAAACTAAATTGCAAATCTTCAAAGTAGGATTTCACTAAATGTGTAATTGTCATAGGTACACTGAAAAAATAAAATGCTGCCCAAAGAAGTTCATGTGGCACTGAACCATATGCATTAGCCAAATCCAGGAATGTCACATGGAACTCCTTCCTCTCCTTTTTTGCTGATTGAATTTGTTGTCAGATTACGCTGATGTGTTCTAAGCATCCTGGGAGACCTGGAATGCCTGCTTTTTGTACTGAAGTGTCAATGAAGCAGTTCTTTAATAAGTTAAGTTGACAATCTATTTTTCTTTTGGTATCAAGACTCTACCTGTTTGGCGCCATGCTCTTGGTACAACCTGTTTTTCCCATGCCACTTTCATCAATTTCCACAGGATTCGTAAACCTCCTGAGGCACTCTTATACACTCTGTACGGAACTCCATTAGGCCCTGGAGATGATGACACCCTTGCTTTTTTCACAGCTTGCTCTACTTCTTTCCACTTAGGTGCACAGTCCTTCATTTGGTATTCTGGTGGATTGATAGGTGGGATGTCTGAAGGAATTAACATAGGCTCCTGTTTTTGAATCTGTATATGTTTCCTCCAAATACCTCTCCAGCTCAAACTTAGATGCTTTTAGTGTGCCATTTTTCTCACTGGTGAATAACTTCTTTACAAATTTAAATGGGTCTTTATAAAAGTTAGTTCTCACACGCTCCTTCTTTTTGTAGCATTTCCATAGGCGCTCAGCTCTGCGCAATGTTGCAAGCTTATCTTTTATGATCCTTCGTAACAGATTGAGTCCCTCCTTCTGACTTTGTTCTGCTCTTCTCTATTGCTTCCTCAGCTGTTTACTTACTCTAACTAAGCGTTCAATCTCCTGTTGCCTTCTAGGCTTTCCAGGAATAGTTTGTACTTTTTCCTTTTTTCAACTCTAAACCTCTCACTTCCATATGCGTAAATGATGTCCCCAAATTTATCCAGATTCTTTTCAACTGTTCCACTTAACCTTTCCAATGCAAAACAGAGATCCATGTTTATTGTGTCCCACACAGTTTTCTCACAAGCTCTTGGCCATTTAACTCCAGGCTTGTGCCAGATGAGGTTCTTTTCTCTTTTATACTGGTTTGTCTGACCAGGTTCACAAGGATCATTAGGTTCACAACTAGCTGTATCCATGCAAGTCCTCCTCACTTCTATGTCAGGGGTGCTGATATACTGTGAACTGTGATTTGCTTCTTGTCACTGGATTTCATTCGACTGACTTGACTGACTTCATAAGAAGTACTGATCAATGCAAGGCCCTTGTCCATTCTCCCTCAAGCATTTCATTATCCCTTGATGAATCTTCAAACCTCTGACCATTGTCACCATGCTCCAGCCACAGACACAAACCTGGAGCTCCATGTCTTTGCTTGAACTAGTCTTTTGTCAAGTACTCTCCATTCTCATATCTGTTTCCGTTTCTAAGTCGTTAACAGTGCGGTCCAATGTTGAGTCATCTTCTGCCCCTGCTCTCGCAGACTCTAGGGGTATTTTTCTCTTTAATTTCTTAGAAGCCTTGGGCAGGTGTCTCCAGCTTCCTGTAAACACAGAGCTGGATACTGCCGACAAGGGTAGCTAACACTTGCCAGCCCCAATGCGATCTCTTTCCTCCTGTCAGCTGTCTCTCCAGGCTGTCACAAGGTCTTTCCCTTGTTCACTACTCACAGCAGTCACTGGATGTATACGGATCTTCAAGAAACTATATTGAAGCAATTTAAGTATAATTCAATTGTATTAAGTTTTATAAATAAACACATTGTTATTGTTTTGTATTATTTAACAGAATGTTGCCGACTTGTTGTCGACAGGAGGCTTGTCTTTGGTTTGATCACAATATTTATATGCAGGCAACAAAAGCCTCTTCCGTGACCAGGCCTTAAGAATGTACAGCCATATTAACTGATAAAATAAGTCTGCTTATTGATATTTTAGGCCCTGTCCACACTACATAACCAATCTTGAGAACCGTACTCAAACGGTTGGAATGCTTGAATCAGATCACTGCATATTTTTTTTTCTTCCTGTCAGTTCAGACACACTTAACAGAACAGACGTGAGGAATAAAAATAAATTCAAAGACATCTCGAATTTCAGTAATTTGTTCAACATCTGTACAAAGAGGGGTGAATAATGTGTACAAATGTCTTTTTGTGTTTTTCTTTAGCATTTACATACATCTAAAAATACATTATTTTTAGTGACAAAGTCGGGGTGAGTGAGCAATTTTTTAAATTTGATTTTGTTTTGCTATCTTCCAGTTCATTTAATTGTTCTTCATCCAATACTTTGGGAATTTTGGGGAGTACATCTGTAAGTGATTATAAGCAAGATGGCTACTGATACTTAGTTTAAATTCTGTGAGGCAGTTCAGTGATTTAGAATACGTGACAAGGCTCCAACTGTCCCTATCCAATCACATTTCTTGTTTCACGTTCCATTATGAGTCCTGGATATTACTTTTAATAATATTCATATACTGTAGCATATACTGTAATTCTTACAAAAAGAGAAAGTTAATTAAATAGTTGAGCCGAAATAGGCATGTTTAAACATACATGTCATTGTTATGTCTGTAAAAACAGAATGAGACCAATATATTGATAAACTAATTTTGTATGTTTACACACAATAAAAAAATCCAACATACATATGACATATATCAACAATATGTAAAGAATGGCAGAGAATAAGAAATTACAATTAAGTGTTTAATCATTATTTGACAAGCAATTCTCTCAACATGAAAAAAATATAGTGGTATGAACAGTCACCTCAATATTTCCCCAGAATCTGATACTCTCAATAGCTTAAGCTAATCAAAGTTTTAACTGAGTTTCATGACCATTGAATAGGCTGTTCTCCAGATATATGGACAAATATGAAGTGTGACATCAGTACACCTCCACTATTTCCCAAAGGTTATTAAAACTATTGTCAATACTATTCTTTTTTTTTTTTTTTTTGTTAGTTAAGTTTGTGAAATACTGTAGTGAAAATGAATTACAGATGAAATAATGTGCAATTAGTAGCACTTAAAGAGTAACCACTGTAGCAGGTAATGTTACACATCCTCACGCGTTGCTACAACTGTTTAAATAATGTACCTGTCATTTTTCTTTTCATTGTTAACATCCTGACAACTTTTTACACTTGTGACTTTAAAGTCTGTTTCAAAGCTCTTTTCAAAATGCCCGCTCTAGTACATTGATTGTATATGAATTATTGCCCACATTTTCAAACAGGTAACACAACAGTAACGATTCATGATGTGGTATGGAACAGAAAAGCAAGAGCACTAAAGCTATATTTTTCAGAACCCCACTACGTCCTCTTTAAAGCACCTGCAGGAGAGCTCAGGCAGGAAGAGATGTGAAGTAATAAATGTGAATAATTAGAAATTAAAGCAAATAAACAGGCTTAAAATATTAACATAATAAGTCACTCACAGTGAAATGGTGGGTAAAATTAAGACAAAAAAAAATCACTATAAGTCAATGTGCCGTCAATGTAAAGTCTTAACTTATATTGTTATGCATCCCACTGGCAACCCTATATGTCAGACTGATCTGGTTTTGAATACAGTACCACTTTCATTAAGAGACTCTTGAAATAAGACTACAGACTGCATTATGTGTGAACCAGTAAACATTTTGTAAAGATAGTGAATATGGTGTTACTGTTTAGGGTCAATCTACTGTCCATAAGGAAATATACATTACATTGGATGTATCCTTAAAGTACCACTCTGGGAAGTACTGTTGTTATACAGCATTGCTATTTTTAAAGCTTTACACAATCACGTTTCAATGATAATAAAAATATTAATATAACATTTTCTAGAAATTCTAGAAATAGAAGCGGTTGCATTTATTTTTGACTGTAGTGCCAAAGGTCTCTGTTGAACACATGGTGTACTACTCTCTTGACAGCAGGCTGTGATTAGGACAGCCAAGGATATTGTTCTCATAAATCATTTTAACTAGAACATACATTTGAATCGATAGTAGATGACACTGAGTACAGTAAAAAATCTACTGCAAGAGTGAAAAATGACATATTAAGGCGTTGCATTTACTATAAATAAAATAGTTTATAATGGACACGACAGCAGAACTCATAAATGGCAGCTATTGGGTACACAACAGCAGGGGTGGACAATCCTGGTCCTGGAGTGCCACAGACACTTGTTTTTTTGTTTTACCCAAGCCCTAATTGATTCAATGATTAGTTTAATTGGTCACAATTATCATGTGTTCCAGGTATTTAGCAATTGATGATTAAGAGATACCTACAAAACCTGCAGGATTGCGGCACTCCAGGACCAGAGCTTGATTGACAGGCGATTCCAAATCAGAGACTGAACAAATTAAAGATATTTCACAAGGAATGGGTTAAAAGTGTTGACAACTGACAAACAACACCATCTGAGTGCAGTTGTGGCTGGAAGAACATTTTAAGTGACTGTGATTGCTGAGCATACTAATGGATGGTCACAAGTAAGAGGAAGAAAACCACTATGTAAGTGTCAGATGATTTAAAGAAGAATGGAACTGTCCCCCTGAACATTTTGTCAAGAGAATTCCACATGGCAGAATTTTACTATACAGTATGTGGAACTTTATTTCATTACTGTCACAATACCAGAAATTTAGACCTAAATATAAGAGGTTAACACATCATGTCTGTTCTCAAAAACAACTTTCTAGTAAATAGAATGATCATCAATAGTAGATCTAATACTCCTGCAAAGCACACCTTGTGTTTTATTTTTTTTTTTTTTTTTTTTTTTTTTTCAGAAACTCAACTGACCATTACATATGCCTAAAGAACTAAATGTAGCTGACTGTGAGCCTGATATGCTCATTATCATCCTTATTGATATTCTGCCTCATCAGTAAGCATGTTGGTTTCTACAGGTTTCAAAAATTACACCTACATTGACAAGTCTAAATCCAATGTTACCCGCAGGAGAGAATTTATTAATCTAGACTAGTGATTTAGATGCTTAAACCCCAAACTATACCAGCCCTGACTACACCTGCCTAAAAAAATTATAAATAAATAAAAACTTCCGTCATTTTAGTCATGTACAAAAATAGGGCCCCTGTGCCTAAACTGCCGGTGTCCCCAGTGTCAGCAATGAAACCAATTTCAATACAATAGTTTTCAGGAATATAGAAGAACAAAGATTACAAAATCTGTAATGCACCATCCATTAATCACAGAAAGCATTGAGCTTTTCAAACAAACCTACAGAAATGCAGTAATTGGAATTACAGTACTTTATTAAAATGCTCATTGATGAGGCAGAATATCAATAAGGATGGTAATGAGCAGACAGGGTTCAGAATGGCCTACATTTAGTTCTTTAGTTTTTTTTTTTTTTTTCCCCAACAGCAAAGAAACTTTTGTAGAACTCGTGTTATAAAGAGCTGTATTTTTCCTTTGTTTGATTATTATGGTAATTGAGCAATTAAAAAAATTAGATTGTCTAATGAACAAAGCAGACAGATCTGTATTAGAGTACCACCCTCAAACTCATCACTGCCAGTTACTGGCTTCTTAAAATTGGATGTCACTTAATTGTATAAGGCAATTGCATGGAGTACTTTTTGTGTGTAAAACTGTAATAGGTTTGTTGCTACAGGTAAATATACCCAAGTCTAGTTTATGATCTAGTCTTGCACTTATTTATCAAGTGCCTTAGAGAAGGTCCTGGGTTGGCTGTTCAGCATTTAGCTATAGCGCCCTCTATGGCATGGTATACATACCAGAGTCTCTAGGATATAATATAGCATCAAATAAATAACCCAAATGTATCAAAGAACAATGACTAAGATAACATTCATTTTAATGAGTATGTTCCAAGAATATGTGTTGTTAATAAATGTTTCTGATCCCAGATTGAAGGTATGATGAGATTGTCTTTTAGGGATGTGAAATTACTGCTGTCTGTTTCTAGTAAATCTTGCAAAGACACTTGTAAAAGAGGCTTCAGTCTCAATTGAGTTTTTGTCTTGCTAAAGAATGAATAATTAAATAAATACAAAATAATAATAAAAAAAACTTAAAATAGATGATGACACAAGTCACCCATCTAAACGATTAAAACACAGCTTATATATAAGTTTCAGATTACTCAGTTTATATTACTCATATGAATAAACTGTGTGTGTGTGTGTGTGTGTGTGTGTGTGTGACATTTGGATTGAGATATTAAAGTATTTTGGAACTGCAAGTAATTAAATATTATTAATGAGTTAACTAAACTTCTGACTTCTGATACAGATGTGCTACTAGCAATGTAAATAAATTCCAGAATGAAATAACATATGCATAATTAAATCATGTATTTGAATGTATATGATGTTAACATCAATTATTGATACATTCAATAATTTATACATCACTTAATTAGGGGTGTGCAGGGAACCCATTATTCGTACTCATACTCAGAAACAAATACTTACAAAAAAAAGTATTTATTTATTTATTTATTTATTTATGGTCTTTTATTTTAGCCCAAGTTAAATAAAATTCAATTCACATTTTTCACTGGCTGCTATCAACAAATAAAAACTAAGACCACATTTCTCAAAGTTGTTCTTAATTTGTCATTAGCATTATTTTTTTCAGAAAGCAGAAACAAACTAACGTAATTTGGGGGAGTCGTAGATTTTGCTTTGAGAAGAACTATTAATTGCTTCAGTTTAGCCATGGTGCCAAAAACCGTCTGCGAGACAGCTGACATCTATTTTCCTACCATTCCATTTATTGTATATTTTAGTTTTTTTCCCATTGCTTCAGATGTTTAATGGTTCATTTTATTCTGAAATCTCAGTAATTATTTGCCTTGTTTGCCATAGATTATGTAAGCACCCATGGAAGTGTGCAAATCGTTTTGAAAATTGGTGCTAAACTGTTTTGAAAGTATAGCATCAGAGAGCTGACTGGTACCCCCCTGCTCTTCATTGAGTTTTTAGTGATAAACGGTATAAATCAGCTGTTGTATATTTATATGTATAACCGGTCTCAGGAGATCACTTATTTTCCGTCATGAGAAAGGGTGTTATTATCGGTGTAGACAATAAAAAGAGAGAAAGTGAGATATTTCAATTTTTCAACCTCAGCCCACTTCAACGCTAAAAACTCTAACTTGAAGGAGCTGTAATTGATATCACTCCGCTCAGTAGAGAGCAGACTCCTACTGGCAAAAGCTACAACCTGTTCTTGTCCCTCTTGCACTTGGGACAAAACTGCACCAAGCCCCATCTTGCTAGCATCACTATGTAAAATAAACAACAAAGTATAATCCAAGATTGATCCAATCCTGCATATGCCAAGATTGGGGCTTGGATAAATGTAGCTTTTAGTATCCTAAAATAATTGTCTTGCAGATCGTCACTCTTTTAGCTAGTTTAACATACTGTATGTTCAGAATCTGGAATGATACTTAATAACCCAAGTACATTCAGTGTTTACTAACCCAAGAGTGAAGTAAATCAATCACTGCTACTTTGACAATCAGTTTGAT
This sequence comes from Polyodon spathula, assembly GCF_017654505.1. Lineage (NCBI taxonomy): Eukaryota > Metazoa > Chordata > Actinopteri > Acipenseriformes > Polyodontidae > Polyodon > Polyodon spathula. The sequence continues at coordinate 71,081,787 of NC_054536.1, forward strand.
ATCCATGCTATACTGGTAAGGCTGGACTAATATAGTTTATAGGAATACAACTAATTCAAAGTCCAATATTAAAAAGTGACTATGCAGTATGATCCTGAGTAATTAATTGTCTTATATTTCAAAATTGATTGAATAGTCAATGAAGTAAACATGATTAAATTCCTGAAAAAAAGTAGATTCGATCAATACAGTGGAGATTTAGTTCTCTTGGTGAGCAAGCAATTTGTTCCTGAAAGCATGAGGGCTTTCCTTGCCAGAGGCGATGATGTGTCACATGGATACTGTCTTAGAGATTGAGTTCTCTTAATGAACAAACACCTCTGTAAAATTTCTGAGCCTAGTGGTTTATAATGCAGCTAGACTGAATTCTAGACATGTTAAAGAGTATTTCACTTATTAAAGATGTTATATAACCTAAATCCTCTGTTGGAACACAGTGATAAAGTATACAGACTAATGTGCTGATGAGCTGCTGTCAAGAGTGTGATCTGCAAGGTTACCGAAAATATTTTGCAATACACAGTTAGTTATTCTGACTGATTATGAGGAAATCTTTTTGTATAGATTGTGTGAAAAGAGTTAACATGATGCTGACCTCCCCACATAACCTTGTATATGATTTGAATATTGTATTTCATAAATCAGTTAAATTACTGGATATGGTTTTTAATATAGATTGGTAAAGGTGTGAAACTGTATTATCAAAACTACCTGTAGTTCTAATGGATATTAGAATTATTCCAAATATGTATTAAAAGTTCATCCCATAATGGGTAAGAATGGCCTTGGTCTATATAATTTACACATAGTAAATGGGGAAATGTAACTGATTAATATCAAGTTGTCATGCCAAATGTCTACCACCCTGGAATAGAATTCGTTTGAAACCTTTGTTTTCACAACCAGAATTAAGAGTGTACAAAAATAAATCACTCACTACACCTATATGTGTGTGCTATTGTCCGAGATTAATCATTTAGTCACATAATTGGTTTGAATATTTTTTGGAATTAGCAATGTTCAAAGGAATTTACATGATACTAATGACTATTAGTTATTCCAAATGCTTTTATGAAAACATCATCCCCTTTGAATTAATGTCTGGTACAAAAATAGCCTTAGCTATATATTTAGTGTATAGTAAGGGGGGGAAGGGGGGTGTAAATTTGATTTAATTCAATGTCTACTTTTTTCATATGTAACACACTTGAAAGACCACATACAAGAAACCTTTGCTTTTGTGCTACAAATTTAGAATGGAGTGAAAGAAAAAGAAAACAGAGAAATCTTTAGTTAGATTATTTTATAGCTTAAGAAGTTAAGCTTGATAAGTACTCCTAAAATACAATTTTCAAGTATATTAATATTAACTGGTTGAGGCAATATTCTCTTGTTGAACAAGACATTAGTAAGCCTAATAATATTTTAAAAACAGTAAACTATAAAAGGAAAAAACCTTCAATTCCAGACTTCGTGATTTTAATATATCAAGAACAGGAATATAATTCCAGGAATTATCAGTGAAACCACAATGGTAATTATTTAAGTCTTTGGGTTAAAATATACCGTACTTGTAAAACAATTGGGAAACTTGAAATAAATAACTAGTATATTGTTGCTGACATAAGAAAAGTCTATAATCAACGAAACGTTGCTGTAATTTGTAAGAGTGTAACTCTCACCGTTATATAACAATGGCTAACTGATGTTTCATGCCTATGTGAAGCGGTGACAGACAATGGTATGTGTACTGTGTCTAAAATAGATATGTCAGTATAAATCTCATGTTAAGAAAACATGATAGATGTGGTTTGTCTTGCCGTACACTGTTTGCCATAAGGATCTGTAAGTGAATTAGACTAAATCTATTAAGGCTAGATTAGTAATTACATTCCTGTGAATGCTGATCATTGAAATCAGTAAACATGTTTCGCACACATGATAAATGGTGAACTATAAGTTCGTAAGACCATGCCACGAAAATGCATTAGATTTCCCTATTAATAACACTGTTACAATAATACTAATACATTCACTTTCTAACGTAGAACTGGTAACTATTGGTAAAACTAACATTAACACTGTTAAGTAATTATTTAACAAACGTCAAGCCTTTTACTCCCTTTTACAAGAAATACCTGAACATTGTGGGAGATCATTGTAAAGTATTAAACATTTGACTAAGAAATCAATGAACTGTATGCTATTAACGCATATCTCAAACCAGTAATCACCTTTTCTTTTTGTAATATTAGTGTAGTGAATTAGGTATACAATTTATTTAAATATAAATTAGTCTCTAGTCGCCCTGATTAAGAACTTCACAATGTAAAAAATGAGACATACCATATTTAAGTTCTGGACCATGTAGACCTCGGATTCCCATGGACAACAACTGACATTCACACATGTCAGAAATGTAAAACAATAGTTTGTTTAAGAATAAACAGAGGTGCACAAAGAATCTAATACTACAGATAGGAAGGGCTATTGGTTAGATATATGTATGAATAGTATGCATTTCATTGATTGCATAGTCAAACGATTACAACGACCATAACATTATTAGCTTACATGGTTAATATACTAATATTTAATGTGGCTTATCACACAAAGTGTCTATTTTCCATTCGTTTTTTCAATACCTGTTTCTTGCTGTAATCGATCATGTCAATGTGCACGAGGATTAATTCAACTTTTAGAACAGAATCCAACATTCCAGTACCTAATTTAGGAAATTAGTTTTACCGTGTTAATATAGTTTAGACGTGATGTACCAAACTAATAATATGATATCAACCTTGGTTGATTATTTATTCAGATTAACTCAGAAATGGGGCAATGATCAAACTCTCTGCATTTACGAGGCAACTCCTTTGAGTTGCACATTTCAACAAACAAAATACATTTCTTACACACTGTAAAACAGGAAATTATATTATGTTCTTAGAACAGTTTATCCACTGACTTGCTACCATTTACTATAGTTACTTTCTCGAGTCAAAGTATTTAATAGTAGATATGTGGAATACTTACCGATTTCCATATACAGAAGTCAATCTGTGTCGATGAATACTGCAGCTCTCCAGATCCGCAGTTCCAATGTAGATGGCACTTTGCTATACGCATTGTATGGCTAGGCTTCCAATAAACAAATAGTTCTTTTCAAATGGAGATCAACTTGTTGATCTCCAAGTCTTGCAACATTATCTTTGTTGTCAACAGTTTTCCAATTGGGCATAGTTCTGTTGATCAGACGTAACTCAGTTCAGATAATGTATTGCAATTGAAAAGTTATATAGTTTGTAGAAGTGTTCTTGTTGCAATTCTCTCAGGATCTTCCAAAAGCATAACTGATGGCTTTGCTTTAGTTCGTTTTGTGCAGTGACTTGGAAACAAAGACCCACTTCCCGGTTTAATGCAGTATCCCGTCTACTGATTCAGTCTCGTGTAGGACAGACGGCAGGGTCCTTCCTCAGAAGATGATTTTAGCCATTGGTTCTTCCTTGCCTTCCGTGAATTCGAGCAATTATGCTCCCATGACATCAGTAACTTTCTTCAGAACAGTTCAGCTTCCATTTTTCCCTCAGCACTCCTTCTGATTGTCAAAGTTCAAAGACTTGTTCCTTGTGTGGGGAGCGCTCTCTCTTGCCTGGAGCGCTGTTCCTTCTGCGGGGAACTTGGTTAGTTTGGAAAAACTCTTCGCTTGTGGACAGCGCGCTTCGTTTGAAAGGTGCGCGACTGGTTTTGTGATTGTCACTTCCACCCTGTGATTGGTTAGTCGGCTGTGCCTGGGTACACGTGGAGTGTTTCTCACTGGTTGTTCTCATTTAGAGACAGCCCATTGTTCTCAATGGTCTGTGGTTTTGACCCCTCTCGGTTGTATTTATGAGGGGTACTGTTCTCTGTCCAAGGTGTCAAATCACCCAAAACTGTCTAGCTGGTATTGTGCAAGATGCTGCTGACACCAAATGAATCATTCATTAAATCATGTATGAATCGAGAACTAAAGGAAAAAAAAAATCCAATACATATTTGCATATATGAAAAAGAAAATTCCAGTGGATTCGGAAGTCATCAAGTTTAATATTTTCTACTGAATCATGAGGTAAACTAGCTTTAGCATTCAAGTTATTACATATTGTTTATTTATGCTATTATATCGAGGGTTCTCAACCTTTGTAGTAACTTAATTACTTCCTATTACACACAGGTATTGTACAGTCATTCATTTTAATGAGGGGTTTTACAAGACACGACCAGTGAATGCTGGTTATATTCTTGTTCATTATCAAATTAAAAAACAGGTCTATGGTTCATTTTGTTTTTCACAAATAGGGAATTTTCAAATTTGATATAAATGGTATCTTTATAAAAACCCTACATTAAAGTAGAATGTTTTTTTTTTCCTCAATCAGTGCTGTATCTTTTTTTTTCCTTTTATAAATATAGTCGTTGCCAATTTTTTACCCTGGTTTTTTCACCCCAGTTTGGTATGCCCAATTATTATCTGTATCCTCGGCTCACTGCTCGCAACCCCCCAGCTGTCAGCTGTGACATAGCCTGGACTCAAACCTGTGATTCCTAGGCTATAGGGCACATCCACGTGGAGCGCCTTTGCTGGATGTGCTACTTGGGAGCCCCCAGTGCTGTATGTGTAATCTCACCATGTAAAGTATTAAACATTTTCTCCCACGATTACAAAGACCACAGCATTATTAGTATACATGGCTAATGTACTAATATTAATTATGGTTGATCACAAGTGTCTACTTTGCATTAGTGTTTTCAATACTTGTTTCTTGTTTTAATCAATCATATTTCATATCAAAATGCATTCCAATAACTAATTTATCAATTTAGTTTTACTGTGTTAATTTATTTTAGACGTGATCTGCCAAACTGACAGTATGTTGTCAATCTCAATTGATTCTATATTCAAATTAACTCAGAAATGGGGCAATGATCAAATTCTCTGCATTTATTAGGCAACTCATTAAAGTTACACATTTCAACAAACAAAATACACTTTTTGCACACTCTAAAACAGGAAGTTGTATTCTGTTCCTAGAACAATTTATCCACTAACTTGACAGCATTTTCTACAGTTAATTTCTTGAGTCATAAAATGTTTAATATTTGATTGGTTGAATACTTATCGATTATCAACAAAGGAGTCAATCTCCTTAGCAGCTTTTCTCATCTCTCTGGGTCTGACATTCCACCAAAGGAAAAGAAGACAGTACTTTGCTTATTGTAGGCACTGTACTGCGTTGGCTCACAGCAAGATAATACTTCTTTTCAAAGGAAGGCAGCTGTTGATTTTCAATAGTCTTGCAACATTATCTTTGGCTTGTTGGAAGATTTGCAACTTGAATGGGTTCCGTTGATCAGACGTACTCACAGTTCAAAGAATGCATTGGACTTGAGAAGTTATGTAGTTTGTAACAATGTTCTTGTTGCAATTCTTTGGTAAGGCTAACAGACCTTCTCAGATGCGCAGCTGCTGGCTAGTTGATTCAGTTCGTCGTGTGGTTGTTTCCAGCAGTGAAATAAAACAAAGACCAGTTTTCAGATCAATCGAGCGTCCTGTTTCCTGGTTCAGTCTCTCGCAGGGCAGAGAACAGGGACCTCTTCACAGCTGATTTCAGCTTTCTCAGGACATGATTTTAGTCATTTTCGTACTGACTCTATTCCCACTTAAGAGCAGACTTCAGAACAGATTTCCCACACTTTTAGAACCACATTTCCAGAACCACATTTAGACCCACTCCTCTCTCATTTTCTGAACTCTTTCAGGACATTTCTTTTTCAGTTACTTCCATTTCCGACCACTTTCAGCAGCTAACTTTTATAGTCAGCTTCCTTTATTTTTATTAAACCTCAACCTGTTTTGATTGGATCGTTGAATTCATTGCTGGTGTTTAACGTCAAGCAATGTGCATAAACACTGATTAATTTGTCTCTGGCCACTCCTTGGCCTTGCCCACAGCTTGTGATTGACAGTTCACTGAGATTTCCTTTGTCTTGCCAAGTGTAATTGACACTCTTCCCCCCTCTCCATGTTCTCGAGAGGGGAAAATAACTGATTTACGTCAATGTCCAGAACTGCATTTGTCTAACTTTGACCAAGAGATGGGGGGAAGGGAGAAAATATTAACTTGCAACTTTCTCAAACAAGTTTAACACAGTGCATATTAATATCCAGCAATAACCTGATTTGACTAAAATGTCCACTACAATGGGTTGCATAGATAATAATATTTAAATCACCCTAGGACTGCAAAGCAATTTTGCAACCTCAAGTGAATTTAAGATAATAATTCAGTTTAGGGTAAAATTCTGATTTAAGGATTACTGTATGTATGTGTATAAACACTCCAGGAAATGTGGATTTTCTTGGAGCATTTAGCTTCTGACGAATCAACCCTTTTCACAGAAGAACTAAGACAGTTTACATATATTGTTGTCACTTTGGTAGTGTCAGGAGTCACAATAGAGTCAAAGTGAATGACAGAATAGCTACTGCAAATCACAGCAGAGAAAAACAGGCTATATCCCTGACTCCGATACTGCTGCATCAATTCTCTCTGGATGTGGCCTATTGTCACCTTTCTGTCGCTTCTTTTATTTCAATGTCTTTTATTTATTTTCTTCTACCCTATTTAAATCTTGCCCCACCACCTTTAAATTTGAAGTGCCATGCTTTTGCATCTTCTCACCACCATTGCTGCAGACTCTCAGGCATGACCTGAACTCAAAGGGTTAGAGGCAGACAGGCTGGCTGGCTGGCTGGCTGGCTTACTTGCTGGGAGCTACTTATAATAAACACAAATACAACTGCTTACTGCACCAATACACACTGGTGGCTGCAATTACTGGACTGTTGTTCACCAGAAAACTTCTGATTTTGTTCCTCAAACGGCGCCCAATCACCGTGTTAGAGCTGTTAATCAGCTGCAACGTTACCAAAGCCTGAGGCTTCAAAGACATTCTAACTGTGGGAGACCAGATTGAAATTTAGTTATTTTAAAGACATCCAAGGAAATTCATTGACATTTTAAAACTGACATATTATTCACTAGTGAGTCATAACAAATCATGAAATCTTGTTTGTCTGCTTGTATTGCATTTAATTTGGATGTCCCTAGCCTGCAACAGACAAACAATAGTTTTCACATTTGTTAAACTTTATATAGTTGTATGTATAACATGTGTTTCTAATATGTATGTTTCTAATGTATTATTTTTTATGATTTTCTTTTGCAGCTGCGAAACCTGAAGAAAATAAAACAGAAGTGCCCACAGTTTCCAGGAAAGTGGATGGGGACAAGGCAGGAGGCAACAAGAAAGATAGCAACAAAGAGGGACAGAAGAAGGAAGGGAGCAAAAGCACCAAAGAGAGGGGCAAAAGCACCAAGGAAGGGGTGAAGAGCGAGGGAAAGGGCATGGAAGGAGCTGGCAAGAAGGCAGGAGGGAAAGGAGGTGAAAAGGGAGTGCCAAAGAAAGGAGTTGCAAAAGGAGGAAAAGCAGCTGTCAACAAGGGAGGAGAAAAAGGTGGAGGCAACGCCAAGGCTGGAGGGAAAGCAGGAGCCAGTGCTAAAGGGGGAGCTAAGAAACTGCCTGCAAAGAAGTGATAATTGGTTATTAACAGCAAACTTAAGTCAAACAAAGGTGATTTTTTGCATGGGTGCTGTTCATCCAAATGAAATACTCACTGCACTTGTGGATGGTACTGTTCTTGAACATAAGATTAATATGCTGAAGCAGAAATTGTGTTGCTCATCATTAACTTCTGTGAAGTGTCTTTTCCATGAACAATCCACTAATAAATGGAATAAAAGAGAACGGAAAATATCTGGAAAAAAAAACACATTTGCCACAGCAATTATATTTTCTATGGATATTATAATTTTTCTAAAAAGCTTTTAAAATATACTTCTGGTATACATTATGCATGAAGTGTATCATACATGTTATACATAAAAGTACAGTATTTTATGTTGAAATATATTCAAAAGAAGTATATTTTCTAATATATATATTTGATTCTATACTATAGCAGGTGGAGTCAACAGTTGAGGCATCATGATATCACATGATTTATGATATATAAGCAGGATTCTAAAAAGTGAAAACAACACAGGCCTGCAAGCAAGATGGCAGCCAGTTAAATTGAGTAATAGAGAACAAAAATATTTAAAATTTTTGTGTAACATAATTTGGAACATTACGAACGTTTGAACTATATAATAGTGTGGGCAAGGCAGAGGTAATAAAACTCTTTCCAAATGTATTTGTACATAGAATTTGTTCAATATTTTTTTTTTCCATTATTATCAGTCAATGCTAACCCAGCATTATATTGCATTAAAGTGCAAACCGACTTAAATCTGTTTTAATGAAAACCAAAGCAATACCATTACTAGGTATACCTCAAAGTAGAGGTGTTTACTTTAAATTCGAGTACAGTATAGTGATATGTGTATTAAAATCATGACTATCCATGCAAACAAACAGCAACGTGACTTAATGCCATGAAAAGACAAAAAAGACATTTATGGAGCATTGCAAGGGTCAAAATTTGATAGTTAAATCTGTTAATTCATTTGTCGATTCATCAGTTAATTCTTAAACAAATTGGTCAATTCATAAGTTAATTTGTAAATTAATTCTTGTGTTTCTAAATTAATTTTTAAAATGTATAAATTAATTCTTACATTTATAAATTAATTTGTAAATGAGCTGTTTGCCAATTGAACTTTTTAAAGCCTATGTTTGAACATTGTCAATCACACGAGGGGGCGTCTACAATCAATACTGCTGCCAATGTTTGTTTACACCTTAGTGATGTCGCTGTATTTGTAGCAGTGGCGTAACTTTGGTTTCAGAAGAGGGGGGACAGGTCTATGGGACAGTTTCTGTAGCTCGGGCATACATTAAAGATTTTTCTATCTGAACTAATACAATATGTTACACAAGTATAACAAAACACTGCATCCCTTGTATATCTAATTAAAAGATCCAAAGACATTCCTGTGGCAATCATTAAAAACAATACACTGTTGGCACAATGTTGTCATGAGTGATGTGTGTGGGAAAAAGCTATATTTATTCAGTCATGGAATTATGAAGCCATGGCTTTAGTCTTCAAAGAGCATGAAGCTCCGTTCATTTCGAGCCTGGACCCAGGATCAGATCCCTTACCGGCCCCCCTGGCAATACAAAGTGCTACACTGAGTGTGGCATAATGCAAATTTAATGAGAGGGTTGAGAATTGCCCTTGAAATATATTTCTAGAAATGTTGAGGGTTTCCCCACAATTGAAACACTTAAGATAAATACAGCTTTGCTATTTCGCAGGAGGCTGTGTGGTACAGTGGTTAAAAAAACAGACTTGTAATCAGAAAGTCCCCAGTTCAAATTCCAGCTTAACCACTGACTCACTATGTGACCCTGAGCAGGTCACTTAACCTCCTTGTGCTCCGTCTTACGGGTGAGATGTTGTTGTGACTGTGCAGCTGCTATATAGCTCACACACCCTAGTATCGAATCTGGTCCAGCACTTTGTGATGGTGATCCACTATGAAAGGCACTATATAGAAATAAAGATTATTTTTAAAATGATGCTAGTATGTATTGGTATAACAAAAGGTGTTTTTAAAGCATATTTTCAGCTTCCATCCATTTAAAATATGCAGGTACGCATGTAGCCTAACCTTCAAACCGCAGTGTATTGACGATAATGTAAATAACACCAAGCTCCAGACAGTTTCAAAGTGTTTCAAAATTTAAATGTCTTCCAGTTTACAGGTAAGAACTCAACTTTATGATGGTGAATACGATGATGTTCGTTATGGTAGTTGTTTATTTATTAATTAAAAAATGTTTAGTAAAAGAAGATAGAGTCTGTGCGATGTATTTAAACACACAGAATAATTTAGAATCAGTAATATATCGTCATTAATTTGGTATTGTTTAAAAAGTGGTAATGTATTTAGTTGTTATTGATGGCTATGTTTATTTACACAAAGGTCATTTTGCTGTTTTAAGTTTACTATTTCAATTTGAAAATGAGAAGTTAAACTGTAAGTAGACAGAAACCTGAGAACATTAATAAATAACACAAGCTATGGTGAATTACAAAACTTAAAAATTTCCCTGTTTTGGATACAGCAATGTAGTGCATCCTCCTCTATCTCTGTCTATCCTTTTGCCATTTTCTCCCAACATTTCTGTGATCTCAGGCTATATAGAAATTTGTCATCGGTGGTCTACACGCCATGTATGCTCAATTCTCATTGGTCAGTTTCCCTAGTTAAGGCGTGTACAGCTCCAGGATCGGATTACATCACAGATCAGTGGAGCCTAGTCCAGATCCTCGTAGTAAAACACCATCTCATGATCCGGCTCCAGTGATCCCAGATCCGATCCCATTTTTCTTCCCATTGACTTCTATATTGATTAGTGATTATACCAATAAATTATAGTGAAATTAAAATTTCCTTACTCCTGCAATGAAAAATTATTGGAAAAGTGAGGGGGACATGTATCCTGTGCAAATTACGTCTATGGTTCCCAGTGTATGTCTGGAGACCGGAGGCTCATGAACCGTAAAGCTGAAGATTTTTTAGCACGTGTGGCGTCAACTGGATTAAAATAAGGTAAGTAGTACATTCATTTGTAAACCTACCACATGCACATATTTACCTCCAGGCTGTAACAGACTGGCACAGTTAGTACAAATGCATTTTCATAGCTGAAAAAAATCACTTAAATATTCTGTGTATTATATGTAAACAAATAAATAATTACTATGGAGTTATTTATTATATATTTGGTTTGTGGTGTGTATTGTTGGGAAATGTATCTCCCTTGTTCTATTTATGTAGGCCTGTGTGAAAATACTTGAATGACCCCTAAATAATACATGTACAGTGCAATAAAATGCGCCGTACATCACAGTAAAGTCAATGACTCATAGATCGCCACTGCACTATTATAAAAGTACACATCTATGGAACAAAAGCTGGCTCATTATTGGCCCGTTAAGCTGTGTAAACACAAGCAAATGCAAACTACCCCCCCCCCCCCCCCCCCAAAAAAAAGTGAAATGCATCAATCTCAAAATGTTAGTTCTGTCGGTAACAAACCCCATTTTCAATGATAATCTTATTCCTATATGGTTGAGTTGATGGTACTCCTTGTTAACTACATATAAATATATTCGGTATAACAGGTTTCCCAACCAACACAACACGAACCAAATATATAAAAAAAAAATAATCTGTTATATAATGACATTAGAAATGTGTGTAACAAAGGAGAAGCCATACTAATGGGGGATTTCAACTTCCCCCGTATAAAATGGGAAAACTTGGTGGGGAGCACGACAGATGAAATTGAAATGGTGGAAATGACAAATGACTGCTTATTAACGCAATTTGTCAAGGCACCGACTAGAGGGGAGGCATGTCTTGATTTAGTCTTTTCAAATAACGGAGACAGAATAATAAAACAGAGGTCAGAGAACCATTGTCAAACTCAGACCACAACATGGTCTCGTGCTTTTTAAAACCCCAAAAGTAATGACTAAAACCAAGGTTTACAATTTTAGAAAGGCAAACTATGAAGGTATGAAACTGAGACTAACAGAAGTAGACTCAAGTCAAATAGAGAAAACATCCACAGAAAAAAGATGGCTGTTTTTAAAAAATATATTCCTCAAAACAATTACATTCCAAAAGTAGACAACTCTAAATCTAAAACAAAATGGCCAAAATGGTTTAACAGATCAATTTATAAAAAATATCCCGATAAAAGAGGCACTTTACAGAGCGTTTCAAAGGGACCAAAAACAAAGTACACAGAAGTACTTGGAACTGCAAACGCAAGTCAAAAAGGAAGTGGGAAAAGCCAAGAGAAAGATAGAAATGAACATTGCTAAACAGTTACTAAACAGACACAAACAAACAAACAAAACACTTAGGAATATTTTTCTGTAAGCTTTCTCTGCGTCTCATATGGTCCTTCCAGTTTCTCACATAAACCAAGCGAAGGAAAAGATTTACGATTCTCCGTCACTTCTTCCCTTTTTTGCTAACATGCATGACCCCTTGGTAAATGATTTCAGCTGTCTCTATTGCCTGCAGCTGCTACATCGTTTACCTTCCGGGCCAATGCGTTCCTGCACTGGAGTCTCGCCTTCTTCCAGGCTGACCGACTTCCCGACCCCGGAAACGAACTGTCCGTCCAAAGACTTCCCCTCTTGCTACTTAGCGCCCTCACAGGTCGGGAGGGATATTTACAACCAGAAATCATTTATTTCTGTCACACAAATATATTAAGAGATTACTTTTCACAAGTTTTTACTAAGGACGATAAGGACAACATGCCCCACGTCAACCTGTTCATATGCTGTTTTAAATAACTTTAGCAAAACCAAAGCAGAAGTGTTAAAGGGACTAGGAGATCCTAAAATAAACAAATCCCCAGGGCGATCCTCCTTATAGTACTAAGATAAATTAAAGAAGTTATTTTCAAACCACTAACCAAGATCATGCATCAGTATTTTAACATAGGGGTTGTACCGACAGACTGGAGAATTGCAAACGTAATACCGATCCACAAAAAGGGAAACAAAACCAAACCAGGTAACTACAGACCAATAAGCCTGACTTCTATTACATGTAAACTTATGGAAACTATAATGAGATCCAAAATTGACAGTCAGCAAGGCTTTAGGAAAGGGAGATCTTGCCTAACTACCCTGCTTGATTTTTTTAAGGATGCAACATCGACAATGGATAATTGCAAAGCATATGAAGAACCCAAGGCTGCAATACATCCCATAAAGCACAACATGTTTCCTCAATTATCAACCCAGTCTCCGATTTAGATATTCTCTAGGAGAAAGCGAGTGATTGCTGCGAGTCTCCTGATGCCAGATACCTAAAACAAATACAATGCAAATCGAAAATTAACTATCTAAGATTTTATTTAACAGCTTTAATCCTGCTTGACTAAAAGGATTATGAAATATGTTTTGAGTTCAAAAATATGGTATCACAGTGTTTTTCTTTTGTAAGCTGTCTGATCCGTTAACAATGTAGCAGTATTTTACAGCGTGTGCTACAATGTAACAACACTGCAGGGTTTTTTTTTGTTCTCTTTTGTTTGTTACACCAGGTGCAATAATGTGTCTAGGCCTAGTACAAGTTCTGTTGTAGTTGCTTCTTAAAAAAAAAGTTTTAAGACGGCAATCGTCGCCTGAGCTAAGTGACATAAACAGGCTTACGTATTATTATTATTATTATTATTATTAGTATTATTATTATTTACTCAAACATATTAACACAGTTAACTAGCCATTGCAAAATATGTCAAAAGTAAAACGTAATTAGAAAATCTTAACATAAGCTATGTATGTGAGTGTCAAAGTTAACCTTTCACTTGGTATGATAACTACTCGATTGTTAGGTTTGTGATGTGACTGGATCTACAAAAACTTCAGGTTGCATTCGTAAGTATCGAGTGAAAAACTCGGGTGTCACCCAATTTCATTTTTTGTACTAGCCTGTGACATTCACCTAATTGTTTTCTTTTAAGGTGGATTTCTTGCATATATGTTGTTTTTTTGGGTTTTTTTTTTTTGCTGCGCTGTTTGACTTAAAAGCAAAGCTGCCAAAGTAAAAACTAATTGAACTGCTTCATCCACCATTTCTGCTATAATTATTTGTGGGTCCAGAGGAAATGTCAGTTTTGACATGACACAACAGCGTAATTGAGGATGTATCTTTAAAAATGCATATTTGATGTTTTCGTTTTTCCTCAAATTGAGGGTGGTAAATTTTAATTGCGTCTTAAAATTCTAAGGAATACGATTTTTTTTTTTGGGATAAAATAAACCATTAGACCATTTAGTTTAAGGTTAAGGTATGTAAGCTTCTAGAAATTTTTAGGAAGGATTAAAACACTTACTTGGAGCAGACTCACTCATTTTAGGAACTTTTTTGGCATTAATTACACTATGTAACATAATTTTTGTTCCTGGGTAGTAAGTTTTATTTCCTAATTGCTTATGCCTCAAAAGTATAGAAAATGGCTATTATTCCCCACAAACTTTGCTTTTGTGACCAGGACAGTGAAATTTTGAAATATCACTATTTCCAATGAGAAAATGGGAGCTTTTGTGTCTTTTTGTTCACATAAAGTCTGAAAAAAACAACATATGAATCCAAATTAACATGTATTTATACTAAAGTAATACAATAATGACTACAAAAGATTTAGAAGCGAGTAGTTTTGAGATTTACGATTATACTGTAAATTTACAGTATAATCGTAAATCTCGAGAGATGACAATGCATTATGGAGTAATATAGATTAAATACAATGTAATGTTCTGTCCATGGGATCTGTGTACTGTTAAATCTGGAAGGTGTATTTTAGTATTACTAACTATAACACAAGTGAGTGTTTTATGGATATAGATTTAAACATAACCGACAGCCTGTATGTTTTCACTCCAGTGTTAAAATATTTGTGGAAACCAGCAGTCGGCTTACTTTGGTATGAAGTCAAAAAACAGTGGAGTGGTACAGTAGCGTGCTACTGGATTCCCTTTAATGGGTTTTACATTAAGACATTTTGGAATTTAACCCTATCACTTCACTCAGTAACAATATATAATTGTAGTCCCTTTACACATAGTATCAGGCATACTGTCAAAAATACTTCTATTACTTACATACTTTCATTGTGTTAAAAATTGTGAAATAATCAATTGACAATGTTTTTGCAGAATTTCTAGCAAAAGGGTAAACAAGAGTCAGTTTGCTGAATTATGGATTTCTGTCACTTTGCCAGAATAAATCAATTCTGTAAACAGCCGGTTGTTGTTAGATAGAGATTTTATATATAGGATATATATATATATATATATATATATATATATATATATATACACACAGTGCCCTCCGAAAGTATTGGGACAGCAAGGTCTATCCTGTTATTTTTGCTTTACAGTGAAGCAATTTGTATTTGTGATCATGAGATTAATATGAGTAAGTACAATATTATATGTTTTATTTTTTGGGTAATTCCATGCATACATTTTATCATATTAGAACCAAAACAACCCACTTATTTCAAATGACCCTAAGTATTGGGACACATTCACTTTAAGTAACTTTCAGGGTTTAAAAGTCAGCTTTCAGCTTCGAAATTGCCTGCTTTTCTTTAACAGAAAGTTCTTTGATTTTCATACTCCAAACACCGATGTCAAAGTGAGACAGGTTGATAGGATGTTCACATTTCTTTTATGAGTGCCTAATTACCCAACAAGAGACACCTGTCAGCCAACTGTCGGTGGACCTTTTGCTGACCTTCAAATGAAACGAGAAGTTTTATCAATCCGAAGTTGTGATAGTTAAGCAAAGCGAGCGCATAACTGGTTCGCTTAGTCTAGACTGTACTTCAACGAACTTTTTGAATTTTCAGAAAAAAAAAAGGAGTCATTATTAGAGTTCACAGTGTTTACACTTCTCACTGTTTCCAATAATTTTGGAAGGCACTGTATATATATATATATATATATATATATATATATATAGAATGTTCTCAAAAACACTTTTTTTTTCCTGAAAAACAAAAGCAAAACTTTTGCTATAAAGATTTCCATTGATATTTTAAAACTTTTTTGGGTTTTGTAAACTTTTGACTACAACTGTATGTGTGTGTGTGTGTGTGTGTGTGTGTGTGTGTGTGTGTATATATATATATATATATATATATATATATATATATATATATATATATATATATATATATATATACACATACACACATACACACACACACACACACACAGTACCAGTCAAAAGTTTGAGTACACCTGCTTGAAACCAGGTTTTTCATGATTATCTATGCTTTTAACTGTATAAACTTGTCTATAAACACTTTATATTTCATTATATGATAAGTGTACTTATATAAGCTGATAATCACAAGTGAATTGCATTCAAAAATTTAATTTTTAGATAAAAATGTAAATCTTGTCAATTTCAATGAAATGGTCACCCAAAGCAAGGGGATTTTAGTCTGAAGCCCAAGTCAGTTAAAAGTCTGAAATGTGTATAACACAGTGTTAGAACACTGGCCTAAGTATAAAAGTGTCTTTGTTAGATGTTCTCTGAGTTAACTAGCATGTTACCTAATTAACCTTTTGTCACCAATTATTGTTAACAGGTGAGGGTCCATGATTACTATAAATATAGGTAGCATAGCACACATCTGTGATTCCTGAATGTAAGGGAGCAGAAAATGGCAAAATATGCTCAGTTAAGCAAAGAAAAAAGACAATCTGTAATTACTTTAAGAAATGAAGGTCAATCTTTAAGACAAATCGCAAGAACTTTGCAAGTGTCTGTAACTGCTGTGGCCAAGACCATCAAACTATTTGAAGAAACTGGCACTCATTAGGACCGAACAAGGTTAGGCAGGCCAAGGGTGACCTCAGAATCAGAGAACAAGTTCATTCGAGTCACAAGTCTGCGAAACAGGCAATCAACTGCCCCTGAAATACAAGCTCAGCTAAATACTACTAGAAGTACAGATGTTTCAACATCAACTGTTCAGAGGAGATTGCGTGAAGCTCGCCTAACTGGAAGAATTGCTAATTGTTAAGAGTGCAGAATAAGAGGAAGAGACTTGCCAAAAAACACAGAAACTGGACGTTTGAGGAGTGGAAGTCGGTCTTATGGACCAATGAGTCAAAATTTGAAATATTTGGGTCCAACCACCGAGGATTTGTAAGACGTAGAGAGGGTGAGCACATCAGTTCTGCATGTGTGGTTCCCACTGTCAAGCATGGAGGAGGCAGTGTCATGGTCTGGGGTTGCTTTGCTGGTGACAGAGTTGGTGATCTTTACCAAGTCCATGGCTAGCTCAACCAGCATGGCTATCATAGCATACTTCAGAGGCATGCCATTCTATCAGGATTACGGCTAGTTGGGCAGTCCTTCATTCTTCAGCAAGATAATGACCCAAAACACACCTCAAAGTTGTTCAAGAACTATCTGGCGAAGAAGGAAAGTGAAGGATAACTCACTCTGACCTGGCCTGCCCAGTCTCCAGACCTCAATCCCATAGAACTTGTATGGGATGAACTAGACAGAACAGTCAAAGCAAAGCTACCCACAAGTGCCCTACATCTCTGGGAATTGCTGCAGAAGAGCTGGGAAGACATGTCGGGTGATTTCCTGCTGAAACTTGTTAACCGAATGCCTTGTGTTTGTGAGGCTGTTATTAAGGCAAAGGGTGGCTATTTTGAGGAATCCAAGATTTAGAGACAATTTTCAATTTTTGTTTTGTTTTGCATATTGTAACATGTGTTTTCATTTTCAAGTATTTACAGAAACGTATATATAAAACATTGTCAATTAGGAAAAAAAGCTAGTTTCCAGCAAATATACTCAAACCTTTGACTGGTACTGTGTGTCTGTCTGTCTGTCTGTCTGTCTCATATATATATATATATATATATATATATATATATATATATATATATATATATATATATATATATATAAAATGGATATATTTTAAATACTCTATCCTGATTGGTCAAAACATGTCACACGGAGGTGTTGATATTACAGCATATCACCATGGGTTGGCACTTTTTTCAAAAACGGGCAAATATCCATACACTAGAATTTAAAACAAAAAAGGCAGACATATTGGAATTTATCGCAATAAACAAGACCGACGAGATTTATGTAAATGTTGAACTTTTGGGAAACCAAAGTGTGCATGAGATATTGAATGAATCTGAACCGAACAGCAATGAATCTGAACCGAACAGCAATTCAAAACTCGCCATTCTGATCGCTCTGTTCGTTCTCCCTGAACTACGGCGCTTCCCTATCCCATTTTGAAAATAAATAGTTTAAAAAATATCTCTTAAACTTTCAGCTTTTCACAAAATATTTTGGGTCACTCTTAAGAGGCTTTGTTGTTAAAAGATGTTTTGTTGCCGTTGCTCCAGCTGTCGGTTCTTGGGCTGCCTGCAGCTACTGGTCCCACTCCCTTCGCAGCTGTGTGATCTGAAGCCGAACATTTACAAATTCATCTCGACAGTTCCTGCCATACCTTTTAAATGTGTCCAGGTACGATGGTATCATGTTTTCTGCTGTGCCCTGCATTGGTCCAGTAGTTCTCCACGTTACCAAGCTGTAAATTGCAGTCAGTTTGATAAGTAACCGGGTATTCCATGCAAATAACGCCGTCCTCGCCACTGTGAAGCTGTAGCACAAATCTGTTATGGATGACTCCTGTTACTACCCCGGATAATAAAGGATTATTTAAATAAATAAATAAAAATAAAAAAAACCCATTCTCACCTGATACTACTGAAGGTCTTGTGAGGAAGGGTCTGCCTGATTTAAATGCAGTCTTATTTGTGCTGCGTGATTTAAAGGCAGACTCATTTGTGCTGTGTCATGATGAAAACGGGCAGTAATATTTAACTTTAAAATCTAATGACTAAACCAAGAATTACAAGACGTGTAACAAATCAAAACTGCAATTTCAATGGCAATGTGCATTTCAACATCTGAAATAATGTTTTAATTAATGCATTTAATGTTTTAAGGGATTTTTATGTTTTAAGGGACTGAGGTCAGGCAGAGCTAGGAAGGATATTTATAAAAAATTACTTTTTTTTTGTTAATTACAGACATGTTTTTGTTTTTTTTTTTTGGGGGGGGGGGGGGGGGGGGGGGGGGGGGGGGGGGGGGGGGGGGAGGGTTGTAATGTTAGTTGATCCATTTTATAAGTGCAATAAGGCACTTCAGGGTATGGGATATACTCTAATATCCACATGGCTCGGGCAGTTAAAGCCACTGGGCTTCGCCTCCTGACTTATAACAGACCCAGGGCATGTGGATATTAGAGTATATCCCACACCGTGAACCCTTACTGTCTACATATACACACACATACACAATAATTTTTGTTCAGGGTACAAAAGAACTGGCCCAGAATATTCCCGTTATCATGAATTATATTTTTTATAATTAAAAAAAAAAAAAAATAAAAAAATAAAATCATACAGAGAAATAAAGGGGAGAAGAAAGTATTAATTTCAAACAAATAAAACATATTAAACTGCAATGCAGAGTTATATATACAGTGCCTTGCAAAAGTATTAGACCGCTGACCAATTCTCTCATATTACTGAATTACAAATGGTACATTTAAATTTTATTCTGTTCGATATTTTATTTTAAAACACTTAAGCTCAGAATCAATTATTGTAAGGTGACATTGGTTTTATGTTGGGAAATATTTTTAAGAAAAATAAAAAACTGAAATATCTTTCTTGCATAAGTATTCAACCCCCACACATTAATATTTGGTAGAGCCACCTTTCGCTGCAATAACAGCTTTAAGTCTTTTGGGGTAAGTATGTACCAGCTTTGCACACAGTGTCAGAGTGATTTTGGCCCATTCTTCTTGGCAGATTGTTCAGGTTGATTGGACGACGCTTGTGGACCCCAATTTTCAAATAGTGCCACAGATTCTCAATGGGATTGAGATCAAGACTTTGACTGGGCCACTGTAGGACATTCACCTTTTTGTTCTTGAGCCACTCCAGTGTTGCTTTGGCCTTGTGCTTGGGATCATTGTCCTGCTGAAAGGTGAATTTCCTCCCAAGCTTCAGTTTTTTAGCGGACTGAAGCATATTCTCTTGCAGTATTTTCCTGTATTTTGCTCCATCCATTCTTCCTTCAATTGTAACAAGATGCCCAGTCCCTGCTGATGAGAAGCATCCCCACAGCATGATGCTGCCACCACCATACTTCACTGTAGGGATGGTGTGTCTTGAGGCATGGGCAGTGTTAAGTTTGCGCCACACATAGCGCTTTGAGTTTTGGCCAAAAAGCTCTATCTTGGTCTCATCTGACCATAAAACCTTTTCCCACATCGCAGCTGGGTCACTCTCATGCTTTCTGGCAAACTCCAGACGTGCTTTCAGATGGTACTTTTTGAGTAACGGCTTCTTTCTTGCCACCCTCCCATACAGGCCAGTGTTATGCAGAGCTCTTGATATGGTTGACTGGTGCACCATTACTCCACTCCCAGCCACTGAACTCTGTAGCTCCTTCAAAGTGATTGTTGGCCTCTCTGTGGCTTCTCTCACAAGTCTCCTTCTTGTTTGAGCACTGAGTTTTGAGGGACGGCCTTTTCTTGGCAGTGCCTGGGTGGTGTGATGCAGCTTCCACTTCCTGATTATTGATCCAACTGTGCTCACTGGGATATCCAAAGACTTGGATATTATTTTGTACCCTTTTCCTAATCTTTGCATTTGTATTACTTTATCTCTAACTTCTGTAGAATGCTCTTTGGTCTTCATTTTCCTTCAGATTCACAGCCTTACCAATGGGGTTTTTATCCAGAAAATGTGACAGCAACTTTAATGGTTCACAGGTGGAGGCCAATGGTAAGGTAATTGTGTCCTCGTTAGGGCAATTTCTTTCATCGGTGCAAACTGGGAGCTTCCACAGCACAGGGGTTGAATACTTATGCAAGCAAGATATTTCAGTTTTTTATTTTTCTTAAAAATATTTCCCAACATAAAACCAATGTCACCTTACAATAATTGATTTTGAGTTTAAGTGTTTTAAAAATAAAATATCAAACAGAACGAAATTTCAATGTACCATTTGTAATTCAGTAATATGAGAGAATTGGTCAGGGGTCTGAATACTTTTGCAAGGCACTGTATATATATATATATATATATATATATATATATATATATATATATATATATATATATATATCGGAATGAATACCTAATGTGAATGAATAAATGTATTCCAAAGAAAATTTGAGATCTGAGGAATAGCCCTATGTTAAACAGGGAGTGAGGGGTTAAGAAACACTGCAGCTAGACGTTTTACAATGAGAGTTGCACTGATGTTGTGTTTGATTTGGTAAACATATTTAAAAGTTGAAATCAGGAACATAATTTATTAACTTGCTTCAGGTGTCCAGAAAATCAGTGGCACACGGTAGCCAGGGATGTAGTAACCAGCCACAAAGTTGCCAAATTGTGTTTTATAAACCAGCCAACAACCACCACTTACACTAAAAGCTTAAATATATTACAAATATATATGTATCTCCTTTTTTCTCACTATCTATAGTACAAGCACCACTGTTTCTTATCCAATAAGATCAAATGTGGTAGGTCCAGTGAAACAAAATATTATTTAGAATGTAATGTAAAATGTAATTGACCAAAACTGTCAGTGGATTCAGTTGTAATTATAATTGTACTGCTACAGTTTTTAAATTTTCTCCTTATTTCACAATCAAACAAGAATCCGAGTCAAATGCATACGAGTGTCAATCTTGTAAGAATCCCAATATTAACCAGTCCTGAGGCAAGAAGTAGGTTTACCGTTTTCTTGAGCCAGGTTTGCTGAATCCAAGTGCGAGCATTTGTGTGAGTTGTCGTTTTATCGGATGCTGAGCTCCAGAAAAAATACAGGGGGAGCGCGTGATATACTATACAGGGCATATATTACAATCTTGTTAGAAAGATATAGTTGCTTGCAATATTAATACTAAAGAAATATACAAAAATGTCTGGCACACAAAAATCTTTCCAAACATGCAGTTTACTGAATTTCACCCATTGCAACTCGACAATAACAGTCATTTCTAGAAGTGGTTAATCAGCTGAAATAGATACAGTTCATTTGACATTTTCCCCATCTTTGTTAATCCACGTTTTTGCTTGGAGGTATTTTAGTTATTTTACCTGACAAGTCTATAAAGGCATGCCTAATTCGTTTCCTTGTTTTTGATACAACTCTACTTCCCCTTTAAGTCAGTCTCTATAAGTTGTTTTATCTTTGTACCCAGGGGCGAAAACACTAATTTCAAAAGTATGTGGGGGGGATAGGGGGACATTCCGTGAAACTGGGGTATAAAAGAAGGTATTCTCTAAAAAAAAAAAAAAAAAAAAAAGAAAAAAACTAAAGAAATAAAAGGGTTCTTTTCTGTGTTTTTTCCTTTTTATTTTAATGCAAAACATTCATGAATAACAGTTATATCAACATTTACAATCTTCAAAGATCTAGTTGCATACTTTCACAGAATCAGTTTGCCATATTACACTTTGCACAATGTTTAGGTATCAATACAACTTTGAAACAGTAATAACACTTACATCAGTAATACTTAGGGTAACTTGAGGAAAACAAAATAAATCAAATTGCTAATTTAATGATTGATACAGTATAAACTTTAGTGGAAAATGTTATCCAGTTTTTTAAAAAAAAAAGAAGGAAAGAAACTGTGTTACTATTAGTCTGAATAAAAATAAGCATTGTGTACAATAAGTTTAATACATTATCTGTACCTCTCTGTTACAGTATATATCTTGGCTGTTGCAGCAGGTCAAATTTCTATGTGTTATTTCCTACAAATACAACTTTTCCTACAACTTGTACAAATATTCATTTTGTGACCTGGGATTGCACAGTATGACCCTCTTGTAATGAAAATTCCTGTTTTGGTATACAAATAAAATAACCATCAGGAAAAAAAAAAAAAAAAAAAAAAGAAGCATAAATGTGCTTGCTTTTAGAAGAAGATGTATTACAATGCAGTTCTGAGCAGGGCCTCTCTGTATCTTTTACTGTAGCTGAACCTACTGTATAGTTAACTTTCCCATTGTTCCTTCCAGACAGTAGATAACAAGAACTCCCTTGTTTTTCTAAAGAAAAGATCTGAAAATATTCCTGCGTCGCCGGTCATTTGCAGCAATAAATTGCTGTCAGAATGTTTTCCTTTCCAAGTGATCAAGTTGTTCTTGATTAATGTGGCAAACAGCTACATTGTTCAGGCGACTTTGTTCCATAGAATTACGAAGCCAGGTCTTCAGCCTTCTAAGAGCACCAACGTTCCTAACAGCTTCAGCAGAGGAGGCAGGGACAACTAATAGTAACCTCACAAGGTCCTTAACCTGATCAAAAAAGGCCACAGACCTCAGGCAGCGTGTCCCTCAAGATTTTTGCAGCTTCAGTACTGGAATTGTAAGTGCATTTTAAGATGAACATGGCTAGCTGCACATGTAATGACTTCCTGGTCCACAAGATAGTCAGTCTCTCCAGTGAGGAGAATGTATTTCAATTTTTCAAGAGTCTGCAGGCCTCTCTGGATGAAACGCTCTCTGACCTGCACATCTAGTGTCTAGCAGCTTGTAGTACCCAGCTCTGTAGTACTCCAAAGGGGATGTTGGTGCATGTGCAACAGCCTCACCAGTAAAGCACTTGGGTGGTTTTCTCAAAACACACTGTGCACAATAACTACAAAAAACATTTAATTTGACAAACGGAAACAAAAAAATCTCCAAACAAAAAGCTGTTTTGCTTTTTTCTTAGCTGTATTGTAATCTCTTAGCTATATTGTAATAACTTGTTATCTGTGTAAGTTGCCATGCATAAGGGTGTCTGTCAAGCAAAGATTAAAAATCAGACTAAGCTCCTGCTGCCTTCAAAACAAAACATAAATCTTAGCTGTGCTGAGAATACCTAGTTTCCAGCTAAATATGACTTCTTTCGTTTTCACTGCATTTTCTCAGGTTCAACTAAACAAAGATATTGCGTTGGCTGCAAAAGACGTAACAAGCGTAAACCTTTTGAAATTATGCTAATGAAATCACGCTAATAAAAAGGAAATTGCAGTTTCCATATTTTGCTCTCTTCACAATAAATCTTATCCAAAGGAGAAAAGTTAACGGCAAACCTTAAATGACAAAACACAAGTTTTTGTATTTCTTTACATTTCTAATACTACATATAAATAATTATGACGTTTTAAAACCACCGATACCTTCAAATTATTAATAAATTGTAACATCATACATGCCATTGACTCGCTAGGTCATTGTAGTATGACTCAAACATCAATCATGAAATCGGTACTTGTTTGACCCTTGCCATAGTAACCAAATGCACTGCGCTGATAAAAGTATGACTTCACAGAGTGTACATACCTAAATTAAACATTATAGTTGAGCGTTGACTCAACAAAAACATTAGTATTGTCACAACACTTCCGGGTACTTAGGAGGGCTTCGTTGCATTCCTAAACTAAACAGTAAAATTTAAAATGAGCGATTCTGCATATCAAGGCCTCCAGCTTCAGAATCTAAAAAGAATATTATAAAATCTTAAATACAAGTTTTTATTAAATATGCTGCATTACTTCGTAATATATTACATAATATATAATAATCTTTGAGCTTTGGGTGTCGCCATGGCTGCGTTCCTAAATTCAAAGCTGAGACTCTCAGAGCTGGTGAGCTGCTCAACAGAAAGATGGCGACACCAACATCCATGATCAAGCTGCTATATAAAAATTATGAATGGGATTTAAATGTAGATACTGATACCGCAATCCGCCGTCAAAACAATAATTGTTAATACACACACACACACACACACAACACAACTTTTTTCACATTTTGTTGTGTCAGTGACTCAGAGTTTCATGCATTTAATGAGGATTTTTTCCCACTTATCTACACACCATACTCCACACTGTTAAGAGGAAAAAGTTTGTATTGAGAAAAAAAAAAAATTATATATTAAAAATACAAAACTAAAAGATCAGAATTGGATAAGTCTCCACCCCCCTGAGTTAATACTTGGTGGAAGCACCTTTGGCAGCAATTACAGCTGTGAGTCTGTTGGGATAGGTCTCTACCAACTTTGCACACCTAGATTTGGCAATATTTTACCATTTTTCTTTATAAAACTGTTCAAGCTCTGTCAAGTTTCTTGGGGAGCTTTGATGGACAGCAATCTTTAAGTCATGCCACAAATTTTCGATTGGATTTAGGTCGGGGATCTGACTGGGCCACTCAAGGACATTTACCTTTTAGTTCCTTAGCCACTCTAGTGTAGCTTTGGTTGTGTGCTTTGGGTCGTTGTCATGCTGATAGGTGAACTTCCGTCCCAGTTTCAGCTTTCTTGCAGAGGGCAGCAGGTTTTCCTCAAAGACTTCTCTGTACTTTGCTCCATTCATTTTCCCATTCAATTTTCATTGCCCCAGTCCCTGCCGATGAGAAACATCCCCATAACATGATGCTGCCACCACCATGCTTCACAGTAGGGATGGTGTTCTTTGGCTAATGCGCTGTGTTGGGTTTGTGCCAAACATAAAGCTTTGCATTTAGGCCAAAAAGTTCCATTTTAGTTTTGTCAGACCACAAAACTTTTTACCACATGGCTACAGGATGTCCTGAGTGCCCGGCCAGACTACAGGGGTCGCTAGTGCGCAGTGACCCGAGGACACCCTGGCTGCCTTCAACTTAAACACTCACCTTCGGGGTGCACAGTTGACGTTATTATATTTTTTTATATATGTACTTAAACTTGGAATTCACATAGGTGCATATTCTGGTGAGCATGTGTGCGAACTGGCCCACCCGTGGCTATGCCACTGGCTGTGATTAGAAGTTTATCTTATCAAAAACAATTCAATCATCATTTACACTACACTGCTTTGCTTGGAAAGAAATGTCAATTTTTCCCTCTTTGCTGCTTTTGACATTGTTGGTAACTTCTGTAAACCAAAAATACACATTTAGTTTCTAAGATGGTTAACTCTTAGTCCACTTAACACTATTTTGATGGCTCAGTAAAAATGTTTTTGATATATATAACGTAACACACACACACATAATCTGTAACTTGTAAATATTAACCATGGTTTCCACGTTGAATCTCCTAAAGATTTAATAAAGTACCGGAGGAGAGAGGTAAGTTTAAAATAAAACACATGGGGTTAAAAAAAGGATATTTAATTATATCATGTAAGTTTATTATAAAACAAGAATAATTATATATGCAGCTGTGACAGGGTCTTCCTTGAGTCACACGTGTGGGTCGCCGCTGTTCAGGCATACAGAGAGACAGACGTGGTGTTGAAACGCCGGCACAGGCGTGCAGGTTTTATTCTCACACAAACAGAAAACGAAAGTAAAATAAAGGCAGTCATGTGACGTTACCAGCGATGGTAACGCACAGACGACAAATACAGCAAACTGTACAAAAAGTGCAAAATAAAACACAATACCACAAACTATAACTCAAAAGGTGCCGTGAAAATGGTAGGCCTTGCAGCAGCCCCGATCACAGCGATCGCCATGGTTTCATATTGACCCTCCGCCGACACGCCCACCCGCCTACTGGAACAGCTGATTGCTTTCAGCTGCTGCTCCACGCAGACGGGTAATCGTCCCCAGCTGAGAGCCACAGCAGATAAACAATTAAATCAATATTAACAATCAACACAAACATACAATAAACTACATATTTCATTGTGCAATGCTTACGCTTTCCCACAGCAGCAAAAGAATGTTTTCTCATTGCCTATTGCTCTTAATATATCCCCTGATGTTCAATTGTTGTTTTGTATGCAATGTTAGAATGTTTAGACCCTCAAGACATTGCTGAGGTGAAATGGCCTGAGACAACAATAAAGCATACCCAAATGTTTTTTTTTTTTCTAAAATAAAAATACATGTTTTCTATAACAAGTGCTTCTTTCAAAATGGCATGTATGACCTACATAGCTAATTTAAGTGCATAATGTGCAAAACAGGTAAGAGTCATGGAATAATTTAATTAACTATAACCTCTTTAACATCTGCTGCTGTTTAAAAAACCCTCATTGTCCCTGTTTTTATGCGAATTTAAAGCGAAAGAGAATTTCCTGAGGGGAATGAAATATTGAACAACAGTATACCTTTCTCATTTCTCATTTATTCTCTTTTCCTTTGCTAGTTGGTGTATTTAATAACCTTTCACATTTGCTTTATTGATAGACATTGCTCATTCCTGTATGTGTATACCACACCAACCACACACAACAGCAGTTCATGGTTAAACAGGACTGTACCTACACTTTTATTGTCTTCCAAGATTCAGGCAAAGGGAGTGTCAAATAACAATACAAAGTTCGGTACACAAAACAGGTTCTCAGGTAATGCACATAATCCACCTAGCAGGTTGATCTGATCTGATCTGATCTGATCTGATCTGATCTGATCAGATCATACACAGGTCATCTCTCCATACTCTTCTCTCTTTCTCTGTCAAAACAGGTCTATCTATATAGGCTGGCCACACCCTCTGCAGGTGCTCTTAACCCACCCCTGACCCTCATTCTGGGTCCTGTTTCTGGGCAGATTTCCCTGTCGGCCATCTTGTGTTTGTTGGCCATTTCGTGTGAGGGTAACCTCCATTCAAAATGTCTGCCCTCAGATACCTTCCATTCCTTTTGTACCTCTTGGTTTATATATATATATATTTGAACTGATTTGAATTCGGCTCTCGCCAGGACAAGCACAAACTAAGACGTAGCTTTACAGTAAACTAATGTGATCCATATGCGTCTCCATCCAGTTGCATCTCCACCCGGCTGCGATACTGGCTCCGGGGATCAACCACTGTGCGGCCTCCCTAGCACATCTGCATGACAGTCGCCTGGAGTGAGCTAAGTAGAGTATATATATATATATATATATATATATATATATATATATATATATATATATATATATATATATATATATTCAGTACTGTGCAAAAGTTTTAGGGAGGTGTGAAAAAATGCTGTAAAGTAAGAATGCTGTCAAAAATAGACATGTTAATAGTTTATATTTATCAATTAACAAAATGCAGTGAGTGAACAGAAGAAAAATCTACATCAAATCCATATTTGGTGTGACCACCCTTTGCCTTCAAAACAGCATCAATTCTTCTAGGTACACTTGCACAAAGTCAGGGATTTTGTAGGCATGTAGTCAGGTGTATGATTAAACATACCAAACAGGTGCTAATGATCATCAAATCTATATGTAGGTTGAAACACAATCATTAACTGAAACAGAAACAGCTGTGTAGGAGGAATAAACCTGGGTGAGGAACAGTCAAACTCAGCTAACAAGGTGAGGTTGTGAAGACAGTTTACTGTCAAAAGTCATACACCATGACAAGACTGAGCACAGCAACAAGACACAAGGTAGTTATAATGCATCAGCAAGGTCTCTCCCAGGCAGCAATTTCAAGGCAGACAGGGGTTTCCAGATGTGCTGTCCAAGCTCTTTTGAAGAAGCACAAAGAAACGGGCAACGTTGAGAACCGTAAACGCAGTGGTTGGCCAAGGAAACTTACTGCAGCAGATAAAAGACACATCATGCTTACTTCCCTTTGCAATCGGAAGATGTCCAGCGGTGCCATCAGCTCAGAATTGGCAGAAAACAGTGGGACCCTGGTACACCCGTCTACTATCCAGAGAAGTCTGGTCAGAAGTGGCTTTCATGGAAGAATGTGGAAACAAGGCCAAGCAATTCAACTATGCATGAAAACACAAGAAATGGGGTGCAGAAAAATGGCAGCAGGTGCTCTGGACTGATGAGTCAAAATTTGAAATATTTGGCTGTAACAGAAGGCAGTTTGTTCGCCGAAGGGCTGGAGAGCGGTACACGAATGAATGTCTGCAGGCAACAGCGAAGCATGGTGGAGGTTCCTTGCAAGTTTGGGGCTGCATTTCTGCAAATGGAGTTGGGGATTTGGCCAGAATTAATGGTCTCCTCAGTGCTGAGAAGTACAGGCAGATACTTATCCATCATGCAATACCATCAGGGAGGCATCTGATTGGCCACAAATGTATTCTGCAGCATGACAGCGACTCCAAACATACAGCGAAAGTCAAAGAACTATCTTCAGCGTAAAGAAGAACAAGGATTCCTGGAAGTGATAGTATGGCCCCCACAGAGCCCTGATCTCAACATCATCGAGTCTGTCTGGGATTACATGAAGAGAGAGAAGCAACTGAGGCCGCCTAAATCCACAGAAGAACTGTGGTTAGTTCTCCAAGATGTTTGGGCCAACCTACCTGCCGAGTTCCTTCAAAAACTGTGTGCAAGTGTACCTAGAAGAATTGATGCTGTTTTGAAGGCAAAGGGTGGTCACACCAAATACTGATTTAATGTAGATTTTTCTTCTGTTCACTCACTTTGCATTTTGTTAATTGATAAATATAATCTATTAACATGTCTATTTTTGACAGCATTCTTACTTTACAGCATTTTTTCACACCTGCCTAAAACTTTTGCACAGTAATATATATTAGAAGAATCTGGACAAACTGTATTGATGTTACCCATATTCATGTATTCATACGGATAATTCCTCCTAATAGTTAATGATTAAGATATGCCATGAAGATCTTTGCTTTAAGTGGGTCACGAATAAGATCATAGTTGGGCAGTATCAAAAAATACATGTAATTAAAATACGTATTTTCATTACATTTGTATTTTGTAATTTGTAGTGCAAATGCCAATTTAGAAGTATTTTGTATCAAAAATACATTTCCTGAGTATTTTGTAGTTTCAAAATAATCCAAAATACATTGTCAGTAATAGTTTAAATATTAACCTGCTGCTGTATGGCATTTAATTATAGTGATATAGTGGTAAATATAGTTTATTCCCACATGCACGTGCCAGTTCATCTTGGGAGTAACTTTAAATCAACAAGATAGTCTAGTGAAATTGCAGATGTTGGCGAAAGTTTGAGAGAGACGGGTTATTATTAGATAGATAGATTAGATAGACATATATGGTATTGATTTTCAGCCCACAAAGAAATCGGCTGTTGGGTGACCTCTTCCAGAAACTTGTTTTGCTGAAGGAGAACTGATAGAGAACTATACAGTGCCACACATCAGTCTAGTACATCAATGTGTACTGAAAACTACACTAATGTTAGACATTAAATAAATACTGTTTGAATATTCAACGTTTTTTCCTTGATAAAGAATTACTCTCCTACTCCCCCCCCCCCCCCCCCCCCAAAAAAAAAAAAAAAAAAAAAAAAAAAACTTTCTGGTGTTGAAAGTCGTTATTTATTTTAAAACTGCATCTTGACAGCAGAAAAATAAAGGTGCTTGGAACAGTAATTGTCTCTTAAGAGTCCTTTATCAAAATTCTAAAAACCCCACATATTTCCTAAAGAGCAAATTTGAAGGGTTATTATCAGGTCTTATTATTTTAAATATAGATTTTCTTGGGGAGATGAATATATATAATGTATTTTGTAATTTTGTATTGAAATACAGTGATCCAAAGGAATTCGTATTTTGTATTTTAATACATTGTTTTCTGAGTATTTTGTATTTTGTATTGAAAATACATTTCCTGAGTATTTTGCCCAACCCTGAATAGGATCAATGAAAATGTGTTGTAAATTCATTAAATCCTGGTTAGATTTTTTAAAATTTTTTTATTTCTATATCAATTAATATTTGGTCAGACTCTGGCAAACAGCCATTCTCTAGTCAAAATCAAATTTCAGCTCTGCTTCTAATAAACTATCCTCTTGGAGAATGGCAGATACATAGTACATCAAACTTTTCTTCTTGTGATTCAGAGAGCTTGAATAACCCAGTTTTCTTATTAACCTTACAATTCTGACTAGTTCCCAGTCCGCCTCCGCAGCTAGAAGTGGCAGTCAGGTCTTGAAATCCATTGATTGATCTGTCACAACCACTTGAGAAAGTACAGATCAGCACAGATGGCTGAAAAGATTAAATTACTATTCAAAAGCCATCTAGGCAGCCTTAGCAAATCTGGAACCCCATTTCACAGTCAACCACTTATAGCTTGCTGTTGAAAACCATCCTTCAAATATTTCACAGCTGCCCAATGCTAAAATTAAAATGAACAATTCTAGCAAAATGAACAATTCTCATGAACAAAATATAGTAGTACAATGGCATTTGGGTGTTCTCTAGGGTACCTCTCTTAATGTTAGAATGCAAAGAATTCCAGAAACTAGATGCCTCATATACAAAGGTATGTTGGCCAATATTATTTGGGGATTTTAAAAGTCAAGTTACAAGTATGAATTACAAATATCCAATAGTGATGAAAGGTAAATTAGAACATTTTCAGTGTTCACTTTTCCAGACAACCAACCGAGACAGCGTAATCTACAGTATTACAGTTATGTAATATTGCTTGAGTTATCAGTTAACAACATCCCTCTTGTCAAAAAGAAGCAAGCCCAGTATTTGTCTTTCCCTCCTTCCCCCTGTTTAATAATGTACTCAATTTGTTATCACTTACTTCTACCTGTTCTTTGGGCCCCTGTATCACAAAGATGTGCTGCTTTAGATGAGGAAATTCTTGTTTTCATGCCCATCGTTATTGGCCTTACAGATACCCTTACGCATTTGTCTTATTTCAATGCTAGATTTGCACATCAAAACTGTCAGGGCTGTCTCGATTTCACTGTCCCTGTGGACAATAGGCACCAATCCACTGTTTTATGACAAATAAGGCCCTCTCTGTCTATTTTTTCCAAACCTCCACTTTTGGAGCTTGGTCTTTTAGCCACTTTTCTCTTACTCTCTGGAATTTGTTTAAAATTGTCTTTCTACTTTACCTTCACTTTAAACCAAGACAAATACTTTTTGACAGGATCTGCACTTTGTGATGCTGATAAGAGGCATTGTTAAATGCATTCGGGGTACTATGGGAATATTTAAATGTACTGTATGTAATGAACAAACCCATTTCAGGTGACACCGAGATCTACACCATACATGCCAACAGTTCTAATTTTGGACAGTCTTAATTTCCTAGCAAATGCCCTACGTCCCAATGTGTAGAGGATACTGTGTAATGTACAAATACAGTAATTGTACTTTAAGAGATCTAGAAAGTTCTAATCTAACTGATAGCACTGCCGACCAACTGAATTCCTGAATCGCCTAACTTGCTAGCCAATCGGAATATAGCATTTTCAGGAAGAAGGGTGGGTAGAAAAGCAGAGAAAACCATCCATTGGCAGAGTGAGAAGCTGGAAAAAATGGGTGGATCTGAGATTTCCATTACATGAGAGTAGATGTTGAACTTTATGCTGATTTGAACTTGGCTCTCACCAAGATAAGCACCAACTAAGACATAGCTTTGCAGTAAACTAATGTGGTCCATCTGTATCTCCATCCATTTGCATTGTTTTCCATCTGATGATGTAGATATCCTTCTGTCTGGTGTTGATTGCTGAAGTGTAATGCTGGTTCCAGGGATCAGCTCATTTTGCCTCCCCAGCGCATCAGCAAACACAATGGCTGCGATGCTGGCTCCGGGGATCAACCCAGTGCGGTCTCCCCAGCGCATCAGCATGACAACCGTCTGGATTGAGCTAAGTAGAGTACATCTCAGGGGTCTTCAAGTGGGCACCTTCCATCCTCTGTGTTTCATTGACTTGCCCACGACACCTCAAGAGGGGTCAACAGTAATTCTGGCGTCCCAGCATCACCCCCTCCATCCCCCACTCAGCTCAGCCCAGCTGACTTACCTGTACATCAGCATTGCTTTCTTTCTATTGTGCTTGAGATCCCCATTAAGAATCTTTCTGTGGCAGAGCAGAGCTCTGCCCTTTAGAAATTGGCAGTTATGGGGTTAAATTCCCCTACCTGCCTGGGTTTATTGTGTTCAGATGGCTGGGGTTAATTAGTTAATTAGAGTAATTAACGATCAATCAGCACCCAGCCACCTGGCATAAAAGGAGGCCTCAGCTTCCCATTAGGGAGAGGAGGGAGCTGAGGAAGCAAGTTGGTGTTGGTGTTGGTGTTGGTGTTGGTGTTTTTTGGTTTTGTGAATTTTCTCATCCAGTGAAGGCATTGCCTAGCCTGGAAACCTCTATTTTTGTGAGTTTTGCTTTTTGTGTCTTTCTATTTGTGTTTAAATCCCTTTGTTTTGGCCCTTGTGCCCTTTTATTTTGTGTTTATTTATAATTAAAGCATTATTTTTTTGAACTGCAGTCTGTCTCTGGGCTTCTATCCACTTGCCAGCCTGTCACACTTTCCATCTCAACCACAGCCAGTTGCTGCTCCTCTCTGCTGTTTCAGATAAGTTCTTCACTGTGCGACGCAACTCTTGGCCACTGAACCTGATGTCGCTGAGAAACCGGGTTGTAGAGTGTGTCCCAAACCTCGACAACCCATCTCCACTGGGTAAACTCGGACACTCCATCCTTGCTGTTCCGCTTCAGCAGCTAGTTGAGCATACCGAAGTTTCTTCCTCTCATACTCCTCATCCACAACATCTTCTCATGGCACTGGTAACTCTACCAGATGAACAAGGTTTGCTGAGCCAGACCACAAGACAATGTCTGGTCGAAGGTTAATGGTGGCAATCTCAGGTGGAAAAATAAGCCGTTGACCAACATCTGCCAGCATATTCCAGTCTCTAGCAGCTTCCAGTTGTCCTGAGCGAGGCTTGATTTTAATTCCTTTTCTTGGTGGTTGCTCTCCTGGATGGAGGAATATTGTCTTTTGTGTGTAATGCTTTGATGGAACTGGTGGCAACTTATTGGTCAGGTTACGTTTGTCTTCCAATGCTAAGGCCAAACATCACAGCACTTGGTCATGGCGCCAAGTAAACCATCCTTGGCTAAGACCCACTTTACATCCTGTCAAAATGAGCCTTAATGTTGCAGGTAATGAACACAAAGGACATGAGCGATCCTCACCCACCCAGAGGTTTAGGTTCTGTGGTGATGGAAGAACATCATATGCTGATCTGATGAGGAAACTGATCCTGCTCTGTTCCATTATCCATAGGTCTTGCCAGCAGATCTTGCGTTGTTCCACACTCTCTCATCTCATCCATTCTCCCTGCTCGGCCTGGGAAACGGCCTTTACACACCTGATCCTCTCTTCCTGTTTTTGCACCTCATTGACTATCAGCTTCCTCCGTTGAGCCAGGGTTGCCTTGTGCCATGCAGGAGGAGCTGAACTGAGACCAAAACCCCCTCTTCCATGCTGAACTTGCCCCATGATATCACCGATTCCAAGGGCAGCCTTAGCATCTTCCACAGCTTTCTTTGCCGCCCACTTTCTTCCAGTTTTCAACATAGGTGCTGCCTCCCTTATGCATTTGTTGCATGACTCTAATAATGTCATTTCCAGTCAGACCTTGGCTCACTTAAACTCCTCGGTTAGAGCAGAGACTGGTATATGCAGTATTCCTTTACCATAAAGTCCCACTCTGCTGAGGCAGCGTGGAACTCCCAACCATTTCCTGACTTACAAACTAATTAAAGTTTCCAGCTTCTCAACTGTTGTCAAGGAAACCTCGTACACAGTCAGTGGCCACAGCAGTCTTGGCATTAGACCAAAATGACTGAAAGCACCAGAGTTTCAGTTTGCATGGTAAAGCGCTGTTGTCTATGCTCTTCAACCCTTCTACTGCTTGTTGTCTAACTTCTCCCACACGAACTGTGTCCTTTAGATCCCCGTCGTACCATCTCCCAAGACTTTTGATTGACTTCTAGGACACTGTTGGTATTGCCTCACCATTAATGTAGAACCTTTTGTCTACTACTTTACCTTTAATTATAGAGATGCTCCTTGATTTAGTGGGCTTGAATTGCATTTGTGCCAATTCAATGTTATTGGTTAATTTGCCCAATAACCGATTAGTGCAGGCTACTATTGTAGTCATTGTTGTCATGTCATCCATGTATGCTCGAATTGGTGGTAGTCGCATTCCAGAAGCCAAGTGCTCTCCTCCCACTACCCATTTTGATGCCCTTATAATTATTTCCATTGCCATGGTAAAAGCCAGTGGAGAAATGGTACATCCTACCATTATTCCAACTTCTAGGCATTGCAATGTACTGCTGAATTCCAAAGTTGAAAAATTAAGTTGCAGATCTCCAAAGTAGGCTTTCACTAAATTTGTTATTGTCATCGGTACGCTGAAAAAATCAGCGTGTGGCACTGAACCATATGCATTAGCCAAATCCAGGAATGTCACATGGAACTCCTTCCTCTCCTTTTTTGCTGATTGAATTTGTTGACAGATTACGCTGATGTGTCTAAGGATCCTGGGAAACTTGGAATGCCTGCTTTTTGTACTGAAGTGTCAATGAAGCAGTTCTTTAATAGGTAGTTTGACAATCTCTGAGCAATAATGCTGAAGAAAATCTTGCCTTCTACGTTTAATAGGGAAATAGGACGAAACTGATCGATGCTTGTAGAATCCTTTTCTTTTGGTATAAAGACTCCACCTGCTCGACGCCATGCTCTTGGTACAACCTGTTTTTCACATGCCACTTTCATCAATTTCCACAGGATTCGTAGAACTCCAGAAGCACTCTTGTACACTCTGCGTGGAACTCCAATGGGCCCTGGAGATGATAATACCCTTGCTTTTTTACAGCTTGCTGTACTTCTTTCCACTTAGGTGCACAGTCCTCCATTTGGTATTCGGGTGGATTGACAGGTGGAATATCTGAAGGAATTGAAATAGGCTTCTGCCTTCTGGAAGCTGTATGTGTTTCCTCCAAAAAACTGAGCAATACACATAGTCCCTGCACCACAGACATAGTACAGACATAAACAAGACAGCTGCTTTCACATGCAACACTCAAAGAATATCACTGACATTTGCCAGGCTTTTTGTGGATGTGGACTGAACTGATCAACCTTCGCCTGGCAGGTGTTGTGTTCAACTTTCAAATGTTCAGGACAGCCACCAGTGATTGCGTTGCAGGAGAAGAGCGTTAGGACTGTTAGACTTATTAGAGGAGCTGCAGTAAATCTCCTTGATTCGACTTGGCACTGCCAACCCAGTGACATCACCTCAGATGTTCCTGGATTCTCAACACTTGATGTGAAATTTGCAAAAGCATAACTATGCTGAAATTTTATTGATTTCTTATCTTTTGTGCATATAAAAAATATGTTGAATTGTTGAATGTAAAAGATTTGGTTTATTTTAAGTGAATTGAAACAGTATTAAGACTGGTGTATAGTCAAAAGTAATTGCTTTGTCTTATTGAAACTACAAAATAATTATTTGATTATTATTTTCTGGCTGGAAACTGAAGTACTGAATTTAAGTAATACTGTTTAGATAATTTAATATTATTTCTCATTGACTATTGACATATATTATTGAGCTGCCAGTAAGAAATTCAAAATAATCTGAGTAAAACTATAGCTATTGTGCAACTGTTATTATTGCTATGGATTTTATTTGCGCATGTATCTTGGAGTAAGGGCGTCTTCTGTAAGATTTGGGGAGGGGGGATTGTTTAGCTGGTACTATTGTGTTAATTCAGGTAGCCACCGCGTATTCAAACCCTGAACCTTACCTTGCCAAATTAAGTGAAAGCTTTACTGAAACAGTAAAAAGGTTAACGCAGGATAGGCACATACCTATAATCTGGAGTATAGGGACGAATTGTGTTAGGAACCAAGATCCTTATGTTTCTCATCCAACTAAAATAACTAGCATAGGTCCCACACAACGGCGGGATATTTACCCCCCTCCCCCTGTCGTTCGCTCTTGCGCCATACTTTTTATTTTATTTTTATTTTTCTCTCTTAGTGGCTGCTGACCACAGTGTCTGGCAAGGATTGTGTTCACATGACCAGATCTCACTTTATTGACATGTCATATCCAGTCATATTGCAAAAACATGTTGTTTCCTTACTGCTACTGGAATATTATTTTGAGTGAAATGTGTTAGCCATTGGAACGTGAAGGACTGGAGTAGGCTACACTGTTCATTTTTGGGGGGCTATTACTTATATGATAATGAGTGTTTGTATACAAGTGTGTTTTTATGTGTATGACCCCCCCCCCCCCCCCCCCCAGGTGTCCCGCTGAACAGTTTCCAGATGTTAGCAAGTATGCTACACTGAACAAAATGTATATAAGGCATCTTAGAAACTGTAGCATCGGCAGTTTGCCCTTGTGGACTTCGTAACCCCTCAGGTGAAGTCTCAGTGGGATATTTCACACCCTACTAGATTTTATTTTTTTGCACTGCTCAATTTGACATCATTGGAAAACCAGAGGGCTTGGGATGTGCCAGGGATTGAATCTGAAGCTTTGGAACTAAATGCAATTAACTTTTCTCTGTACTAAGACTTCAGGACAGTCATAGTTTAAATGGCATTGCCTCTCCAAAATAAAATTTAAAAAAATAAAAAAAAACAAACATGTATCTGTCATCATGTAATAATGTACAATGATGAATGAAAAGAAATTGGATTCATCTATATTTTTATTTACCTTTTTTATTTTTATTTTTTTACTTCATTTGCATTCACATGTTTTTTATTTTTTATTTGCATGTACATGTAATGCTGCATTTGGGGATGTTTTTTTTGATTATTTGCCAGATTTGTATGTTCAAGCCAGTAAGTCAGCAATAATGAAAGTTTCTAATTTGGTTGCTGTCAGATTCTACTCCTATATATGCATTGTATCACCCTATTAAACAGTACCAGCCAGTAAAGTAATGACACAAAAAATAAAGCTGAAAAAATAACGAGATACAATTCTATGAAAAAAAAAGCACAGACTTTGATTAATATGAGCAGGAACTGTTATTAGCAGAATCTAAAGACTTCATTACTGGTCATTTTTTTATTTTATATTATTCTGTCATTCCATATCACACCCATGCTTTTGCAAGATATGGCGTACTAGATGTGGTAATATCTGATAACAGCCCCCAGTTTTCTAGTTTGGAGTTCAGAATTTTTGCTGACAGCTGGATATTAAACACTTCACAGCTAGTCCTGACAATAACAAACAATCAGACAGAACAGTGCAGACAGTAAAACACTTACTGAAGAAGGCACAAGAAAGAGGTGGGAAGCCTATCTTGTACAGTTAAGACTGTAGGAGCACACTCTGGAAATAACTGGATTCTCTCTTGCACACTTACTTATAGGATGCAGGTTCAAATCTAAATTGCCAGCATCAATTTAGATTTTAAGACTTGAGCATAAAATTGTAAGACAAGCTGAAAAACACTCTGAAGAAATGTCTATCTTCACTTAATTT
Source organism: Polyodon spathula (assembly GCF_017654505.1). Classification (NCBI taxonomy): domain Eukaryota; kingdom Metazoa; phylum Chordata; class Actinopteri; order Acipenseriformes; family Polyodontidae; genus Polyodon; species Polyodon spathula. The sequence goes on from NC_054536.1 coordinate 71,119,762, forward strand.
CCAACTTTGTCCTCTGGTCCTGGTTTCTGTACTGCACGTAAAGCATTGGTTTCAGTTTACCATGTCATTCCTTTTAAGACTTGAATCATGTCCCCGTTTCCTCTTTGCTCCAGGCAAAATAGATTCAGCTCTTTCAGCCGTTCTGCATAACAGTTGCTCTTCTTTGGACTCTCCTGGGCCACAATGTCTCTTTAGTGTTGTGGTGAACAGAATTGGACACAGTTATAACTCGTCATAACTTCCTTGGATTTGTACTGTACACTTTTGGCTATATACTCAAGCATTCTGTTTGCCTTTTTGATTACTTCCCCACATTGTGTGGTTACTGACAGCAATTAATCCATTAAAGTACTGAGGTATGTCTCTTGGTGTACCCATTCTAGTTCTGTATGCTGGCTAAATCCTTTTGAATTTCCTTGATGGCAGTCATCCACTGCCACAAGCTTTGTGTCAATGACAAATTTGACAAGTTTGCTAATTATGCTCTGATTTTTTTTACTATGGTTTTGGAAGAACTGTTTGGGAGTGTTTAATGTTCAGAAGCAATGTGGAGTTCAATATCTCTTTTTGCATGTTAGATATCTTTTTTAAAATGTAGTAGTCAGCAATAGTTTTTTTTTTGTTTATCATTTTCTCCCAATTTAGAATAATCAATTATTTCTAGGCACAGCTCGCTGTTACCACCCCAGCACTTACTCAGGAGTGACGAAAACAAACACATGCTGTCCTCCGAAGTGTGTTCTGTCAGCCGACCGCTTCTTTTCACACTGCAGACCCAACATGCAGCCACCTCAGAGCTACAGCGTCGGAGGACAGTGCAGCTCTGGGTAGCTTACAAGCAAGCCTGCAGACTACAGGGGTCGCTGGTGCACGGTGAGCTGAAGACAACCTCGCTGACCTAAGCTTGTAGGGGTGTGTCATTTTAAAGTGGTATAAAAATACATTGATTCAGCTTTTGCAGAATCTACAATTTAAAGTTGCTCTTATAAAGTGCATTTGAAGATTCACATTTAAAAAACAATGGCATATCATACGAATTTAATATAAAATATGTTATTATATCATACCAAAGTACACAAAACAGAATGATAGACTATAAGAAAAAAAAAATGCTTGTCGCTTTTTGAAAATTGGCTCCAAAGGTCCAAGGAACAATATTTGTTCATGTTCACCTGGTCTGGCCTTAGTAGATGAAAAAGAGATTGCATATTTATAATAAATAGGGATCCAAAAAATATCTTACACAGGCTACAACACACTGTGCTATTCACATCAAAACAATTAATCAGATTTGTGATCAAGCTTCACCATATCCTTTCTTACCATACATAAGCTATAGGGGTTAATACCTGTGTGTTAATGAAGCATCCCTCTGCTGGACTAACACTCCCAAATGAAGTAAATGTGTTCTTTTAGCTGTCACTGTTTCATTCACATGTATATAGAGGGGCTGTCCTCCATGTTGATAATAAAAACCTAATGAAAGGGGCAAATGTGAAATTGATCAGGGTGAACTTGAACAGCAGCAAATGTTTTTGACTTTGAGAATCTGTGACAGAAGGTATGTACAGCTGGAACAAACTACTGATATTAATAAAGGTTGTTCAATATGTGTACCTATTAGCAGCTGAACTTACACAGCCCTGCCCAAAGGGGACTGAAATGCAATGTATAATCTTGCTCTCTGAAATGATGACTAACTTCATTAAATCACAACCATTCAAGGCATTTTGGATTCTGTGTAAGATGCAAATTTTATTGAAAAATCAATAAACATTATTAAATCAAACAATTAATCAATGCATAGCACACAATTCTAAAGCTTTATTTTCCATAAGACAAAAACAAAACAAAACAAAAAACTTGAAATAACCTTTGGCCCATGTAAACATTGAGCTGAGCGAAAAATGTTACACAATATTTACCAGTACACATGAAATCAGGGAGAAAGCTGTCTATTTAATGAAATTTACTTTTGTGTGCTATATATATATATATATATATATATATATATATATATATATATATATATGTTTATATATATTATATAATATATATATTATATACATATAATTTTTTAAATTAAATACATATTAAGTAACTTTTTTTTAACACATTAATACAGATCTCAGTGTATAAGCATTTTTATATTAAAGTAATAATAACAAATCACAGTTTAATGTTAAATGTGGTATCAACATCATTAGATTTTTTACACCAGGGATTCCACAATCTAAACGACCAATACTTAAAAAACCATGTTTCCATTATTTTGTTAAAGCTGCAAGTATAAGTACAGACTATCCCCACAACACTAAGCACCCTCTTAAACATAATATAAATGCATTCTATAGGCATGGAAGTGAGGTTATGCTTAAGTTTTTAAAAAAGACCCCATCTGCTGTTGGCTGGTTTCCTCTACAAGTGTGCAAGGTCAAACCTTTTCTTGTAAGTCGAAGATACAACAGGCAATTTATTAAATATTTGAAAACATTTGAGCAATCAGTAATCTGTACATATATGGTAAGGGTTAACAATGTTGTATTTAGTAGAATAACTGAGATCATGAAATTCAATTAAATTATGAAAAGGTTTGTATTACATAGCTCAAGATTGTTTTAACCAACCAGAACATGGATGGTAATTCCTTAAATACACAGCAATGGCACTGATGCGACTCTTAGGGGTCTATTCATAAAGGGTTAACGTCTGTCGAAATGAGTAAATAGGAGAACATGATCGGATTTCATCCATAGCTGCCTATTTAATGGCAGTTGCTATCATTCAGATGCGACGTTAAGCCCTAACGATTTTAGTCTGTGAAGACATGTTTTTTGATGATTTGAGAGAAAGGTTAATGATTACCTCATTTGCATAAAGTTGTCATTGGTCCTGAGCGTCAACCTGCTATTCATAAGACTGAACGACAGCAAAATGTGTTCCCTTTCAAGACAACCACTACCAGATAGGTATGGGATATTCCTGCCCTTTGGGTAGGTATTGCTGAGTTCTCTATACCAGAGCTGCCGAAGGGCCCCTCCCCTTCCCACTTCACTGCCATTATAAGAATTGAGTTTACTACTACTTACGTAAATATGAAAAACACTTTAAAACAACAAACAAAAAAAAACCCATAATAGTTCAGTAGACTATTTTAACAAAGTGTCACTTCCAATGTACAAATATAACTTTTATACATGGTCCAGAACTATCAAGTGTAGAAATAGTCAACTTGTTCCATTTTACCTATATATTGTTATAAATGGGGGGGGGGGGGGGGGGGGGGGGGGGGTTGGGTGTGGATTATTGTTTATTGTACAGACTACTAAGAGATTAAGAAGACAAAAGCAGACATCAAATTTAGGAAGAATAGGCTATCAATAGGTTGGAAATAAGGTTGTCAATTCAAAATATCTGCAGCAATAATTTCACGAAAAACCATTAAGCAGAGCTCCTTTAAACATGTTTATGATTACAAATCAAGCCCTTTAGTACACGAATATCAAGGGCCACGTTTTGTCCAACAAATTCTCATGGATGAAGACAAATTATGGGAATATTCTGTCTACTGAATTGGGCATTTATTTGGATAAAATCATATTAACATATTACTTAATTTATTTTAAGATAATCCATTCACATGAGCAAAAGGATCGTAAAATGGAATAGAATTTCACATTTTGGTCTGATTACATCAGACTTGGTACAACATTAGGATGTGGATCTAATTAAAGTATCAAAAGCTGGGACCAACTGGAACAACATTTCCTGATTTTCATTCTAAAAGATTATTGCTGTGTTTGAATTTGAGCAAAATCTAAAATTATTATCTTTATTTATTTATTTATTTTACTGTATTTCAGTTTAGAACAGAAATAAGGATCCTTTAAACAGAAATATATTGTAATGCTACTGAACCATGCTGTCATGCGCTGGCTTTACCTTCAATGCCCCTCGCAAGCCCTCTGCTTTCACTTACTTTGTGTATTGCCTACAATAACTAAGTCTTTTTTATTAGTATTAAAGGGTACGTAGCATTAAATAATAATAATAATAATAATAATAATAATAATAATAATAATAATAATAATAATAAAATGTACCATTCCTTTAACATTTTATGATGTTTGTACTAACTTGCTTAGGTTTTGTTGCAATTGCTTAAATGTTTTTGATAAGGTTGAGGTGCTTTGAGTTGAGCAGCTCCTCTTCAGTTCTACTTGCCTGCCATAGTAATTTGTACTGTAGCCAAAGTGTTTTTACAATGTGTCAATGTATTGACACATTAACTAAAGGAGTATTTTGTTTTACTTTGGCTGATCATACATGTATGACAGGCAATGAATCAGCTCTCAGACACCCTAACACTCACTTTTAAATAAAGACATTGCAATTAAATCCACTCAGCAAATATACAAACATCCTATAAAGATGAGGGGGGAGGGGGCAGTACAACCATAAATAAATAAATAAATAAATAAAAATCAAAGCTACTGACTCTTTAAAGTGACAGTAACCAACAAATAATTCCATCAAATTGTACCTGTTGTGCGCTTCTTTCCATTACATAGGTCTCAAATGTCCAATTGTAAAAGAAACATGCATTATTGTAAACATTTATTTTTATTTTACCTCGTCCTGCACTTGATAAACACATCTCTGTGTTTGATACATTCAGATAGTGTTGCTATTTGGTCATTTCATCTAGAGGGTGAAATTGTCCCCACCTCTAATTTTCTGTTAATAACCAATCAGCTGCTTCTCCTACTGACTGACATGCTGGTGGCCAGTAACATGCAGTGACCCAGAAGCCACTGTGAAATTACCCACCAAGATAAAGTACTGTACATATTCCTGGTTAATAGGCAGAAAACAATAACCTGCCTTTAACCTAAAGTAGCAACTCATACCAGGCCCTATATAGCATAGGGTTTGCTGTGATGTTGTTCCCTATTTTTTTTTTCAAGTGATTATCTTAAATTTACTTATTTCTAATTAAGCTTTTTGTAGTCCTTCATTGAAATCTAATTCGATAACTTTTGTATCATTCAAAATTTCCTATATTATCATCAAATTGAAATGCCCTGACTGAAATATAATGGGATTCAATGCAAACAAACTCCTAATTTCTTACTATCAAGGAAATGTAACAGTCATACAATTGATTTGCACCTGTGACAGAAACATAATGATTCTTGGAAATGTGAGGGCGCTGTGTAAAGGGAACAGAGTGCCCCAGATTGGATGGCCAGACAATTCATTCCCAGGGTTAGGTGGCAGTCAGCCATCTAGAAAGGGGGGGGGCTACGGTACCAAAAGGGGATGTAGCAAGATGATCTGTTCCTTTGTTATTTATGGTTATGGACAAACAGGAAAGGAGCATGATAAATATTGTGTTTGTTTGTTTTGTCGCTGCTAATACTGTGCTTGATTTGTGATTATTAGATGGCTAAACATGATCCAGGAGCTGTCGCTTAAAGCCAACACAAACTTGGACAACACTGCACCATTGTTACGTATATTTCACCACTTGCACTGAAACCATTCACTTGGGACTTGTGATCGTGTGTGTATTTGTGTGTGTGTAAATTGACTGTGTTATTATTTGGGACTGCAACCTGTTATTTAGAACAGTGCAATACACACTGCTGTGTATTGCCTGGGATTATTATTTGTGGTCACCAGACCAGGATTATAAATAAACAGCGTTGCACTTTGGATTACTGCACTGCAACCCACTTTGCCACATGACCCCACTTAATTGGCTCATGATTCAGTGCCATGAGCCAATCAGCTTCCAGCTCTAGCAGGCTTCTAGCAGATGTCACACCATCAACTGTAAATCAAATTTAAAATCAATCCCTTGCAATTAATTTTGATTGGCCGTATTGAAAGCTCAGTTCACATCTATTGGACAGCAAATACTAAAAAGACAGAATTTGTCCAAATGTATTTTACTATCCACCAAAACCAGCCAATCAATACTTTCCAGATACAAAAGCAAAGAGTCTTATACCCGTCACTGCCACATAGGCCAGTCCACAGCCTAAACTAAATCAACTAAATCTCAGCACCTTTCAATTCAGTAATATTGCTCCATTCGGATATCTGTGCAACTGTCCACATACATTATAAGCAACTCTAATAAGTAAAAAGTGATTTGTTTAAGAAAGGTTTTTTTTTGCTCTCTCATTACATGTGTGATCCTTTGTGAACTTAGACTATTTCTCAGTGGAAGAGTACCCGAGAAATCAATTTAAAAAATAAACAATTTTACTGCCATTATTCACCAATATAATGTATGCTTTCCAACATCTCAGACCATCTAAATCTGCTACTGTACCTGTCGTTTTGTTTTTTAAAAAGTGAAGACAATTTTTTGTCATTGTTGTAATTATTGTCACTAAATAAAAAACATATTTTTTTTTTTAATACACCTAACTTAAAAATCTTTTTTTTTTTTTTAAATATACCCCTGCACAGGTTGCATTTTAATTACAGTTATAACGTAACCAATAACCAATAATTAGTGGTTATAACGGAAACCTAAAAAATGGCCAAAAAATAAACCAATATTGTGACCAAAATGTCAGCCATTTTATGCTTTTGTGGTAGTGGCCATCAAACATTGGTAAGCAAGAAAACATTATTGAAATCAGCTGGCTTTCAAATCAATATTTCAGCTGTTTTGCGGCTGTTTTACAGGATAGGTGTACAGGCCCTGGAGGTACAGCAAGTGATTCAAAGTTGATCATTAAGTATTACCATCCCAAGTTCAATTGTTTGTTCATTGTGCTGTTGCTCAGATTCAGGTTAAAGAAGACAGTCTTGCACAAGGTTATTAATGTATTTCTGCTGTGGTTTCAGGTAAAGAGACACCCACAAAGAATTAGATCATTCTTTTTTTTAAATGTAGAAGAAAATTACCTTTCATAAATCAGTTTTATCAGGTAAATCACTTAAGTCAGATGAGATAAATCACTTTCACATAGATTAAAATTTTCAGAGACTTCTTCTGATAGCAGTTATACCTAATGGTAAGTTACAAGCACTTATTGTATTTTATTTTTTGAGAATTTTAACGGATATATCAAACTACAAATGCAGTAACAATGTATGTATTTCTCAATTGTGTTTAGACCACAAATGTAATGTGCAGGGACATGGTGTGATTAATGGCATTTGCTGACATTGACAGCAAAACCCATTTGACAGATAACACACCCTTACACAAAGTGTAGTATTCCTCCTTTTGTGGAACATGACTAGAGTTCTGCACATGTCGCGGACAACTTAAGTTTGGCCAGTAAAAATGGTCTCGCTCATGATTTAAATCAGACCTCAACCAAAAGATTTTCTTTTGTCAGTTCATGTAGCCCTGATTAGATCCTTAGTGGACTGTCCATTTTCTATAACAGACCTCTGACAACAGAGGGCATTGGAATTGATTTGGTTCCAGCATTGGTTCGCCCATTTGTGAGTCTCTTCCTCATTTGCACGAGCACGGATTGACCACCAATCCGAGCAGATCCGGGCTCTTCCACATTCCTCTGTAACCCACACTGAATTGAGTGAAAAAACTCCAAGCAATCAGAGTTTTTGACGGATGTTGGCGGTTCTTTCCCAACAAGCCTTACGGCTAAGGTTGCATTAAATTTGTTTACAAAACCAAAAGGATGTACGCTATTGTTTGCTTCCGACAATCCTAAAAAAATTTTCAAGCTTTTTTTTTCAAGCAAAAAAAAAAAAAATATATGAGAATATTAAAATCACAGAGAAACCTGCTCACCCAGGGTTTACGCCAACTTGTCACTTGATTGGTCTGTGTTGTGATGTACTTCTATCCATCCCGCTTTGGGAAAGGGTCAGAAAAAAACCAGGGGCAGCTCAGATTGGCAGCCAATGAGGGTTTCTAAATTAACATGGAAACGCAGCATCGGGTGCAGCAGGGTTTTCAACCCGGGTTGAGTGGTGCATTGAAACTAGGTATTTTTTTAAGCTTCAATGTATTTCACATCACGGTTTCTCTTTCCTCCTCCACCATTATAGTAGGTTTGCTGCCTTCGCATGGTCCAGATATGTTTTCTTCCTCTTCCTCTTTGACATATAGCTCCTGCCCTGAGGAAGGAATGGAGTTTTCTGAAACCGAGCCGTTTTTGACATAACCAGGCAGGTTGCGGTGCCCATTTTTGGAGGCAGGTGCCAAGCGGGTGGTATGATGTAGGGCTAAAGGGCCTCTTGCTGTTACATTTGTGATGCTGGTGTGCGAAACCATGGGTCCATAGCTGTATGTGGTGCTGCCACTCCGAGCCTTTCTTTTGAAATCCAGCGCCAATGTCCATCTGCTCCAGGACTTTTTAATCTCTGCTTGGACCTATTTAAATAAAACAATAACAGATTGAACTTTGATATTTGGTTTTAGATTTGTAAAAAATAAATGTATTTTCCACTGTGTTCAAATAAATAAATAAATGGTTCCTTAAACAGTTCTAGCTAAATTGGAGAATGTATCATCCTTTTCCAGCCCACAAAGGACTTATGGGAAAGAATGTTTGATATAGCATGACATTTATTTCCCTTTTGTTACAAGTCTTTAGTAAAAACAAAGTGGAATAAAAATTGCATTTACCTCTCCATTGCAGAAGCAATATATTATAGCAACAAATAATCCCTATAAAACAACAAAGAAAATAATTAGCACAACAAATAATCAATTTATAGCAAGAAAACAATTCACATTAATTATCTGGATAGTTTCATACATAGGCATCATTTATGGGTGTGGCAAATTGTGTCTGCGTCCCCCATCTCCACACACTTTTTGAAATACAGGGATATGTTATTTTTCGGCTTAATTATTTTCCTCTCAATTATTTTTACGTAAAACCAGTTGTCATGAACTAGGTCTGCACTAGGACCATGCAGAAACTCACGTAACATTGCAGCTGCCTCAGTCATGGTGCAGCTTGTATGGAGTGTTTGAAACACAGACAGGCAGTTGGTTTCTTGCAGCCAAGGAAGGGGAAGCGAGAATTGTCTGTCTAGCAAGCTAAATGTACGGTTTTGAACTACCGCTAAAGTTAGATAAAGTATGTCCATGAATTCACTGCTGTAAATCTTAAATAACATCTATGTAGACAAAAGGATCTAATGGTAAAAAGTGTGTACTGTTAGTGTAAAACAACGAATTAAGGACATTTTTTAAAACTGATTAGAAAACTCACAGATGTTGTAAATGTTCATGATGCTAAGTAAGAGTTAGTAAAGTAACAACGTACGTTTGTTTTCGATTTTGGCGAGTTAGGAACTGGTTTAGCTCATTGTTTTGTGAAAGAACAGGTAGTGCATTAATAATATATATATATATATATATATATATATATATATATATATATATAATATATATATAATATATATATATATATATATCCTTATATACCTTATATCCCCAAAATCCTTATATCCCCCAAAAAGACCCTTTATTTATTAGATTTGTTTCCTGTTTCTGTACAAAAAGTGTAGGTTTAGGTGCAATGTGTTCTTTTTTAGCTGCATGTATAATTATTCTTGTTTAATAAATCTACTTGATATAATTAAACATACTTTTTTACCTCCCATGTGTTTTATTTTAAACTTACCTCTCTCTTACTGTGCTTTATTAAATGTTAAGGAGATTATGAAAGCAGAAATGTATAAATAAATGGTTACATTATATATACTGAAGCATTTTTACTGGGCCACCAAAATAGTGTTAAGTGGATTAAGACTTAGCCATCTTAGAAATTAAATGTGTATTTTTGATTTACAGAAGTTACCAACAATATCAAAAGGGGCAAAGAAGAAAAAAATGGACATAAGGCATTTTTTTTCCCCAAGCAAAGCAGTGTAGTGTAAGTGTTGAATGAATTGTTTTTGATAAGATAAACTTCTAATTGCAACCAGTGCATAGCCACGAGTGGGCCTGGGAGAACCACGGCCCAGCCAGTTTGCATATATGCCCACCCAAATCTGCACCTATATGAATGCAAGTTTAAGTATAAAAAAAAAGTCAACTGTGCACCCCCGAAGGTGAGTGTTTAAGTTTAAGTTGAATAGGCTATTTTTTAAAGGCCGCAGGCTTTAGTCAATCAATGGAAAGTAGTCATTGTGATGCAATATTTGGGTGGGATCTTACTCTCACAAAACGAATCATGTCCAAGCAACCTTTGATTGACAGCTTGCGAGACAGTTGGCGCGGATCTGTTGAAAGTCTGTTGAAAAGTTCCAGACGTTTATTTTAATGTGCATTTTTAAAGTAATTTGGTATTAGTGCGACGGTCAACATGGCAAAACAAATATGCGCACACTGTTAAGAGTTTAGTTTAGTAGAAAGGCTTAAGTGAACAGGATTTAGACAGCTGGCCGAATGCTGACAAATAGCTTAAAATCGCTGTGGAAGAGATATGTGCGATTTTCTGGAGTGCCATCACTATATAACTACAAGCCCCGACGCTTTATTATGTCTATGGAGCAGAGACAAGAGGATGCTATAGGTAATGGTAAGTAACTGACTGACATTCATTGTATTTAGTAATTGCTTAAAATGTAATACTGTGTTCTCGCTGGTTTGGTGAAACTGCCTGTTTGACTTTTTAAAGCACATTCACTGCGAATACATGCAAGTACATTTATTTTTTTGTCTCCTTCAAGATTTGAAATGGTTTACATGGGATATATAGTGGTTGGGAGTGTTCCATCAATAAACAGTTTTCCGTCTTAAATTTTTTTTGGGAACTGTGAAAAATGAGTGTGTGTTTGTAGTGTGTACTGTAGCAATGGCGAGCACTGGTGAATCAAGAGCTGATTTTGTAAGCAAAAAACAAAAGTTGTTTTCAGCTTCTTGCAATTTACCGTGAAAAAATAGACATTTTATTTTCCTTACAGTAGTTCACATTTTGAAGTCACACTTTACCAGCGCCATGAATTTGGTTACTATGGCAACAGGGTGTAACAAATACCTACTTCATGATTGATGATTGAGTCATACTGCAATGACCTAGCGAGTTAGTGGCATGTATGATGTTACAATTTATTAATAACCTGAAGGTATCTGTTGTTTTAAAACTTCATAATTATTTCTATGTAGTATTAGAAATGTAAAGAAATACAGAAACTTGGGTTTTGTCATTTAAGGTTTGCTGTTAACTTTTCTTCTGTGTATAAGATTCATTTTAAAAGCTGCAAAATATGAAAATTGCAAGTTCCTTTTCATTAGCATGTCAACATAATTTTAAAAGGTTTACAAAACTTAAAAATGTTGCTGAATTTGTCACTCAAGTTTGTTTTAAAAAATCTATTTTTGCCGCTTGTTATGTTTTTTGCAGCCAACGCAATATCTTTGTTTAGTTGTATCTGAGAAAATGCAATGAAAATGAAAGCAGACATATTTAACTGGAAACGAGGTGTTCTCAGCACAGCTAAGATTTTAGTTTTGGTTTGAAGGCAGAAGCTTAGCCTGATTTTTAATCTTTGCTTGACAGACACACTTATGCAGGGTGAATTACAGAGGTAACAAGTAGTTTGGAGATTTTTTTAGTTTCTGTTTGCAAATTTTTTCAAATATTTTTGTCAAATGAAACATTTTTTGCAGTTACTGTGCACAGTGTGTTTGTTTCTGTAGGTTGTATGCAAATGTGCTTTGTATTTGTAGTGTTTACGTGCAACTACTGTTATAAACTGCAAAAAATGTTCGCCTTGCTTCACTTGGCATGATACATTTTCAGTCTTGGCCACTTTGCGCTGCTCAAACACCAGGGAAATATTTGAGGTATTAAGAGTTTGAATTGATTTAAATCATGTTTGTAATATAAACTATTTCTTGTGACGTCATACCTTTGGTAGTTGCCCGTCCAGCCGAAGTTGGGGCCCACCCATATTGCCATTCCTAGCCATGCCCCTGATCACACCCATAAATATCAAAACATTACCATCCCTTTTAAAAGTATTAAACATACTAGGTAATTGTAGTGAGGACATAATAAATCTATCTTTCTGTACCAGTTCTTATTTTACAATGTGTCCACATCTTTCATGATAAAACATTATTTAACCTAGATAGCAATATCTTAATTTCAAACAGACTCTTTAAAACTATTTTAAAGAACTGTCTTGCTACAATTGTATTCTTCTTTTTCTTCTTCTTCCCATTATTTCATTAAATTGTACACATATATCTGTAAAGTAAGAATTCCTATTTCTAAGGTGATTTAGAAAGAGGTATTAAGGGTTTACTGTGATACCTGAGTTTGGTATTGTTGCTGTCATGTTTACTATAGGAGGAGGTAGTACAGCAGCAGGCAGGTGTGAGCAGCAATGCCACAGAGATAGAGGGAGCAGGGAGGCTATCAGCATCATCTCACCCCAGGTTTTCAGGTGAGGTCTTAGCACTTGCACCATCTCCTTCTTTGCAGCATTACAGAGCTCATATCACTGCATATTGCTGAATACTAAAAAAATGCAAGAAAAGCAGTGCTTGGACTTGGGAGGTTTTACAGGTTTTAATTGAACTGCAGTAAAATAGTATCCGTTCAGTTCCATTTGAGTAGTGGGCTGCATTTTATATATTCTTATTTTATTATTCTTCCCCTATAATTCATTTCTAAACAGCAAACTAAGCCCAACAAACATTTCCGAGTAGACTTAATGATTTTATTGACAGAGGTGTTAAGGGGTTTACTGTGGTACCAGAGTTTGGTATGTTTATTGTGAACGGCAACGCCAGAGAGAAAGAGAGAGAGAGAGAAAATGTGGCAGGAAGGCTAGTGATGAAGAGAGAGAATTATCAGCTGAACATCAACATCTGCCCAGCACAGAGGCATTTGATGCAGAAGCCACAGAGTTAGGAGGGTCGGAAAGAGATGACCTTAAAAATACCCCACATCAGCCAAACCCAAGATTCATCATAGACCAAAAGTTGACAAAAAAGGGACAAATCCATTTTCAGGAGAAATTGTTCAAAGATTTTTCCTGGCTCCACTACAGCCCTTGTTTGAAAGGGGTGTTATGCTTTTATTGCACAAAAGCTTTCAGAGGCAAAAAGTCACCACTCTCCAAAAATGCAGACTCTGCGTTTGTATCCTCAAAATTTAGAAATTGGAAATAAAAGTCCTAAAGGTTTGCAAAGCATGCTGATTGTCAATCACACAAGGTAATGGTGACAACTCATGCTCAGGAGGCAAGACCAGGAGACACCCAGCTCTCTAGTGCTTTGGCATCACAGCGACAGGAGGCAAGATCTTGCCTGTTGAAGATTGTAGCACAGTACAGCTTTTGACACGGCAAGGGTTGGCATTTAGAGGTCATGAGGAAAAGGGGGGGAATCTAAGTCAGCTGCTGAAATTGAGGTCAGATGATCCCAAACTCTGAATGTTGTTGACACATAGTCAGGATTATACCAGCCCTAAAATTCAAAATGAGATCCTGGGTTTAATGAGCAACTGCACTGTGGGAGATATTGCAAAGAAAATCAGTTCTCTGCCACTGATGCAATATTCAGTATATATCTGGCACTGACCAAGAGTCAATCTGCCTTCGCTATGTGGATCAGCATCTGATGCCACATGACGATTTTTTAGGACTCTATGAAATGTCTTCAACAACAGGAGAAAGAATATCCTAGGTTGCCACTGATGTCTTACTGCGCCTCAAGCTACCCCTTTCTGGTCTTTGTGGGCTAACATACGATTGTGCTGCAAATATGTCGGGCCAATACTCTGGTGCAAAGGATTTTCTTAGAAAAGAACAAGCACTAGCTTTTTATGTCCATTGTGGTCCTCACTGTGTAAATCTCATCACTCAGGCAGCTTGTATAGCCTCTCCTGTGATTCGGGATTCTTTGCAGTAAGTTCACAAGTTGGGGTGCTTATTTGGACAATCAGGGAAATTCAAGGTAATGTTAGGGGCAATAGCAAAGTCTGAGAGTGGATCCTACACTACTTTGAAATCACTGTGCCCCACAAGGTGGACTGTTTGTACCTCAGCCATTTGGTCAGTGCTCAACAAGTATCAGCAATTGTTGCTTAGTTTGGAAGGGATGGCTTCATCTAGTGCATCAGATTCAGCAACTAAAGCAAATGGACTTCTGGAAAGATTTCAGAAGGGGAAAACAATCCTAGCCACAAAAGTGATGGAGGAATTGGAGTGCCTAAACATCAATTTGCAAAAGAGAACACAATTCATTGCTGGAATGCTTGCTGCAGTGAAGTGTGTGAAAACCTCTCCAAGAAAAAAGGAGAGAAAAGCATACAGTAAAGCAACAGGATTAATCAATTCTTTGAATATCCAGCCAATTCAAATGCCACACATGAGAAAACCACCCAAGTGCTTTACTGGTGAGACTGTTGCACATGCACCAACATCCCCTTTGGAGTACTACAGAGCTGGGTACTACAAGCTGCTAGACACTAGATGTGCAGGTCAGAGAGCGTTTCAACCAGAGAGGCCTGCAGACTCTTGAAAAATTGAAATACATTCTTCTTACTGAAGAGACTGATAATGTTGTGGACCATTACCCAGAGCTGACCTTTAGAAAAACAAGGGAGTTCTTATTATCTACTGGCTGGCAAGGACAATTTGAAAGTTAACTATATAGTAGGTTAAGCTACAGTAAAAGAAAAAGAGAGGCCTTGTCAGAATTGCATTGTGATGTGTTTTCTTCTAAAAGCAAATACAGTTATGCTTCTAAATGCTTTATTTTTTTTTTTTTACTATGATGGTTATGGTTATGGTTATTTTATTTGTATACCAATACAGGAATTGTCATTACAAGAGGACCATTCTTGATATTGCCATACTGTGCAAATCCAGGTCACAAAATTAATATTTGTAATAGTATATTAATAGTTGTAGGAAATGAGGAATTAATACGTAGAAATTTGACCTGCTGCAACAGCCAAAATATATACCGTAACAGAGAGGTACAGATAATATATTAAACTTATTGTACACAATGCTTATTTTTATTCAGACTAATAGTAACACAGTTTTGTTCCTGCTTTTTTTTTTCAAAGGCATTTTTACTGGAAAACATTTTCAACTAAAGTGTATACATTAAAACTTTATAAGTTTAATCATTAAATCAGCAATTTGATTTATTTTGTTTTCTTCAAGTTACCCTAAGTATTACTGATGTAAGTGTTATTAGTGTTTTATAAGCTGTACTGATACCTAAATATTGTGCAAAGTGTAATATGGCACAATGTTTCTGTTGAAAGTATGCAACTAGATCTTTGAAAGTTTTAAAATATTGTAAATGTTGATATAACTGCTATTCAGTGAATGTTTTGCATTAAGATAAAAAGGAAAAAAAAACACAGAAAAGAACCCTTTTATTTGTTTCTTTTGTTTCTTTTTTTTTTTTTTTTTTTTTTTTTTAGAGAATACTCCCACCTTGGAAACAAAGGGTTAGCCCCTGGTTTCATATTGTTATTACACTTGACTTAATTGCCAATTAACATATGCAAATGTACTTAGTCATATGGAGGAATGAGGTTGAATAATTAGATTTGAGCACACTATACCTGGAATGAATTAAAGAGCATCTCATAATGCATCTGGATCTGCCATGGAATCCCTGAAACATCAGTGTACGGCATAGCCATGAAGACAATGTAGTGAACTCCAAAAAGAGGCATCAGGACCATTGTGGACTTCAATAGCTTTCTGTGAACAGTAAAATAATTTGTTATTTTCCCATTTTTTACCCACCCCATATAATGAATAAGACAATTTATTTTAGAAATTGTGCATGTATAGGGTTTTTAGAAAGACACTCCTAAAGTTTTGTAAATATAATTTTTTAAGGGAAGGTCAAATTAAGTTTAAATTGAACAGCAAGGTAAAGGTTTTGTTCATCCTTCACTAAAGCACAGTACATGTGGAAGCTGTGGCACTGTTAAAAATAGACAAGGCTATTTTAAGTCAAGGCTATTTTAAGTCAGGGCATATAGCAGATGACCACAAAACATTCAAATAGAATGTCTACAAAACATAACAGGAAAAAATATATATTGAAAAGATAACTACACCTGTAAATTAAAGATTTAAAATGTTTAAATTGACAATAAAGTCAATGTTTATCAGTTTTTAATTGCAGAAGATGTTGATGGGGTGACAGAAGGAGAAGATGATCACTCTGAAACTCCATCACACTGATTCTAGTGAAGAATCTGATATAAATGAGCCTGCACACCGCAAAACCATTTTGTGCAAAATTAAAGCCATGCATGGTATTTATTAAAAGGTATAATACTGTATACTTAGGGTTCTTCCTTTTCAGTTTTTTTTACGATTGTCACAGATACATTCCTGATTTTCTCCCAGGTTTTACCTTGCTTAATCCTGGTCAACCAGAGACAGTACCACTGCTAGCAGTGTAATTCATTTTTGATGTGTGTATTGTCAAACAAATGGGAAGTCATCTTTTTGCAATGTGTTTGAGTCTTGTCAGGTTTGCACTGGCACTGCACATATACATTCACTATTTGCATTACTATAGTTGCTTCCAGCATTTACAGCCAACAGGAATTTTTTATTTTTAAAAAAAAAAAAAAAAAAAAAAAAGCTTTATTTATTGACACTAAGCATGTTGTGACTGAGTAAAAAATTATTCCCACATCGTGGTTATATGTTTATATATTTTTAAGATGCTTTAGGGAACATATTTATGTTATGTGGCTGTTTTGTGTTTGTTTAAAAATCAACCTGCACTTAGTTTGTTTTGGCCCAATGTATCAGTGTATTTTGCTAAGTTTTGAACTGTGATGAGCATATTAATATAATTGCACTCTGTTTCAAAACACAAATTGGTTTTAGTGAAAAGCTGCTCACACGTTATTTATATTTATTTTATATCATTTTTAGATTTTTGGTATATAGTTCTTGCATTAGCAAAGCAATACTGAGTAGTGACAATTTTCTGCATTTAATACGAACCAACTGTTTCTGAAACAGCACTGTGTAAAAGTTTCTTGCACTTATACAGCACTGCGGGACTACTGCATATTTATTCATACATTTTAAGGCTAAAAGTTTTTACATATGATTTGGCAAGGTACTTTGTGATATTTTGCTTAGTCTGGACTACTTCCATAAAATACTTGACCGTGCTGAAAATGGGGCCGTTATCAGGCATTTTGTCATACAGACCAATGCTCAGACAAACTCTTGTAGCCCCTCAAGGGTAGAAGATTCTTAAATCTGATTTTAATACTGTTTTCTATAACCAACTTAGAAAGGGGTTGAAATGGGCAGTTTTTAAAATTATACTATAAAAAATTAAATACAACAAAAGACATGGATGTATTGGGTTTTAATTTCTGATTTGAGGGTGCCAAACTACAAGCCCTAAAACATAAAGTGGTCCTATTCATGCCCATATATGGTCATTCTGTTTAGGTGTCAAAGAGTTAAAAAGGACACCCTATACTTGGACACATCATTACTTACCTATATTGCTGTCTTGTGTCATATCTTCCAGCATTTGTCTCTCTTAATTTTGTTGCTAAGACTCTGATTATGTTTAGAAATAGAACAAAATTTACCTAAAAAATAACAAATGTTTTGTCAATATATAGCAAAGCTGCATGTCATGTTACAAAGTAATTATGTTTCTTGTACATGTAAATTCCTTACATGTTCTTATAACATTGCATTGCATCTGTTTTATTAATAATAATTGTAAAGTATTATTTGAGGTATTGACTGTTTATAATGTATTCTTAAAATTTAGTGTTGCCCTTAAGGCCTAATGTGATAAAGGCTTAAAAGTTCTGTTAAATGTACAAAATACTCAATACTACCTGCCAAGAGTGAAGAACTAACTGAAAATGCATAGTCCCATATATTCATAAATGCTGTCAGAAACAAGAAATGAGCCATGCAATTGATTTTCATACTTTTTTTTTCAGGAAACCACACTGGTAATTTTCCATCATGCAAAAGGAAATTTGTGGGTTGCATAAAAAAAAAAAAAGCAAATTAACGCCTGTAACTACTGAATGCTTCCATGTTTCTTATTCAATTGAAGCGAACATGAGGGTAGTTCAATTGATCCGTGACAACCATTAATTTTAATAAATTCATGATCCTTGAACGTGTCTTCCTGATTCCAAAGAGACTATTTTTATGCCAGAGAGGGGAAGTGAGCTACATTGAAATAATTTGGCTGGGAAAGTGACCTAGGGAATCAACTTTATCAAGCGATGTGAGACTTAGTCCGCAGTCCAAGAACGATGGTCAATAAAGCATAGATTCTTGGCCCACTACTAGCTTATACAAATAAATTTTAGGAAAACTCATTATTTGAATGTTTATAGCAGAAAAATAATGATTTTCATAGAAATTAATAATATGATGCTTGAGTCTTCCCAGCGACAGCGAGTGGAAACGACAGCGTGGGAGAAGTACAGGCGTGGAAAAGTGCAGAGCAGTTTAGAAGCAGTAAGGAGAAATTGCATCTTTAATAGCTTTAATCAGAAAACACAGGACATTGGGGAAACACTGCAGATCAAAGTCAAACAGCCGCATGTGTTTTTCTGATAACAAACAAGCTGAAACTCGGAGCAGCTGATTCAAATTCAGCGTCGTTCAGAGACACGGGCGAGGAGAGGAGCCAACAGCACAGCAGAACAACGCAGCTAATAATGAGGCAGTCTTCCCAGCGACAGCGAGTGGAAGCGACAGCGAGTGGGAGAAGTACAGGCGTGGAAAAGTGCAGAGCAGTTTAGAAGCAGTATGAAAGCAGGTTGATGGCTGCAAAAGAAACTAAACTTCAAAAAAAAAATCAACACCAACATGGTCTTCAAGCCAGCAATCTGTGACACCTGCATGATGTGGGAAATCCGAGAAAACCCAGCAGAGCTAAACCAAGTGTGTGTAAAGTGCTGCGTGATCCAGGACTTGCATAAACTAGTAAGTATGTTAGAAATGAAGCTGGAAGAAATGAGACAGCAACAGGATCTTGAGGAGCTGGCACACCCACAATTCATGGAAGTCTGCATCACCTCTAACAGAATGAAAGCCACCAGGGAGATAAAAGGTCACAACAGCTGAGTTCAGGTAGGCAGAAGCAGGGAAAAAAAGAAACTTCGTCAATCACAACCACCAGAAATCAAAACAACCAGCAAATTTGAGTCACTTCAAAATGCTGATGAGCAAAACCAACAACAACAGAGCGAAAGGAACAACATCCAGAACCCTACTGACAGTGGTGACCAGACAGCAAAAAGAAGGGAGGTCATGATTGTTGGGGAATCCATATTGAGAAACACAGCAAGTTCAATTCGCAGTTTGGACCCCCTTACTACAAAGTGTGCTGCCTTCCGGGAGCCTCGGTCAAGCACATCACTGAGAATGTGAACAGGCTCCTAGAACGAACAGGAGACGACCCGGTAGTAGTCGTCCACATCGGTACAAACAACATTGGAAGAGACAGACCAAAATCCCGGCAAAACAAATTCAGAGAGCTAGGAAGAAAATTAAAAGATAAAACCAAAACTGTAGTATTTTCTGGTATACTACCGGCACCTTGCAAAGGACCATATGGACAGCTGGAATTAATTCATCTAAACACATGGCTGAAGACGTGGTGCACACGGGAAGGCTTCACTTATCTAGATCATTGGACCACATTCTACAACGAGGACTATCTGTATAGACGGGACGGACTGCACTTAAATAACAAGGGAACCAGTCTACTTGGAGAAAAGATCCTCGAACAGGTTCAGAAGCATTTAAACTAGAAAGGAAGGGGGGAGAAATCAACAAAAAAACAGAAGGGGGACTGCATCAAAACAAGTACAACAACTCAGGTAAGACAACCATTAAATGTATTTATCTAAATGCTAGAAGTATCAGAAACAAAATTTTAGAACTTGAAGCTACTGCACTAACAAGTAACTATGATGTGATAGGTGTTACAGAAACTTGGTTGTCTGAGAGTGATGGGGACGAATATAATATTTGTGGGTATACACTGTATAGGAAAGACAGGCAGGACAGAAGAGGAGGAGGGGTAGCGCTATACATAAGAAACAGTCTTGAAGCCCAGGTGTTAAACCTGGACAAAGAAAACAAAGCCGAATCAATATGGGTCAGAATAACGGACAAAAATTCAAAGGGCATAATAATAGGAGCATGCTATAGACCGCCAGATTCAGACGGTGAGCAAAATAATCTGTTATACAATGACATTAGAAATGCGTGTAGCAAAGGAGAAGCCATACTAATGGGGGATTTCAACTTCCCCCATATAAAATGGGAAAACCTGGTGGGTAGCACGAAGGATGAAATTGAAATGGTGGAAATGACAAATGACTGCTTCCTAACACAATTTGTCAAGGCACCAACTAGAGGGGAGGCATGCCTTGATTTAGTCTTTTCAAATAACGAAGATAGAATAACTAAAACAGAGGTCAGAGAACCACTGGCAAACTCAGACCACAACATGGTCTCATTTGAAGTGTTTTTTAAATCCCCAAAAGTAATGACTAAAGCTAAGGTTTACAATTTTAGAAAAGCAAACTATGAAGGTATGAAACAGAGACTAACAGAAGTAGATTGGAGTAAAATAGAGAAAACACCCACAGAAGAAGGATGGTTGTTCTTCAAAAATGTAGTACTAGAGGCGCAAAACAATTATATCCCTAAAGTAGACAAATCTAAATGTAAAACTAAATTGCCAAAATGGTTTAATAGATCAATTAAAAAAAAATATTCAGCGAAAAAAGGCACTTTACAGAGCATTAAAAAAGGACCAAAAAGAAAGTACACAGAAAGAGTACACAGAACTGCAAATGCAAGTCAAAAAGGAAGTTAGAAAGGCCAAGAGAGAAATAGAAATGAACATTGCTAAGGGGGTTAAAACCAATTCCAAAATGTTTTTTCCAATATTACAACAGCAAGAGAACATTCAAAGAGGAGGTTAAATGTCTAAGAGATACAAATGGCAAAATTGTAGATGAAGAAAACAAAATAGCAAATATATTAAATGATTACTTTTCACAAGTTTTTACAAAGGAAGATACTGACAACATGCCCCACATGTCATCCAGTTCCTATCCAGTTTTAAATAACTTTAGCATAACTGAGGCAGAAGTGTTAAAGGGACTAGGAGCTCTTAAAATAAACAAATCCCCTGGGCCAGATGAGATCCTCCCAATAGTACTCAAAGAAATGACAGAAGTTATTTACAAACCACTAACCAAGATCATGCAGCAGTCTCTTGACACAGGGGTGGTACCGACAGACTGGAAAATTGCAAACGTAATACCGATCCACAAAAAGGGATACAAAACTGAACAAGGTAACTACAGACCAATAAGCCTGACTTCTAGTATATGCAAACTTATGGAAACTATAATAAGATCCAAAATGGAAAATTACCTATATGGTAACAGGGTCCTGGGAGACAGTCAACATGGTTTTAGGAAAGGGAGATCGTGCCTAACTAACTTGCTTGATTTTTTTGAGGATGCAACATCGATAATGGATAATTGCAAAGCATATGACATGGTTTATTTAGATTTCCAGAAAGCTTTTGACAAAGTCCCGCACAAAAGATTAATTCTCAAACTGAATGCAGAAACACACGTACATGGATTAGGGAGTGGTTAACATGTAGAAAACAAAAAGTACTGATTAGAGGAAAAACCTCAGAATGGAGTGTAGTAGCCAGTGGTGTACCACAGGGATCAGTATTAGGTCCTCTGCTATTCCTAATCTACATTAATGATTTAGTTTCTGGTATAGTAAGCAAACTTGTTAAATATGCAGACGACACAAAAATAGGAGTGGCAAACACTGTTGCAGCAGCAAAGGTCATTCAAAATGATCTAGACAAGATTCAGAACTGGGCAGACACATGGCAAATGACATTTAATAGAGAAAAGTGTAAGGTACTGGATGCAGGAAATAAAAATGTACATTATAAATATCATATGGGAGATACTGAAATTGGAGAAGGAATCTATGAAAAAGACCTAAGAGTTTTTGTTGACTCAGAAATGTCTTCATCTAGACAATGTGGGGAAGCTATAAAAAAGGCTAACAAGATGCTCGGATACATTGTGAAAAGTGTTGAATTTAAATCAAGGGAAGTAATGTTAAAACTGTACAATGCACCAGTAAGACCTCGTCTAGAATATTGTGTTCAGTTCTGGTCACCTCGCTATAAAAAAGATATTGCTGCTCTAGAAAGAGTGCAAAGAAGAGCGACCAGAATTATTCCAGGCTTAAAAGGCATGTCATAAGCAGACAGGCTAAAAGAATTGAATCTGTTCAGTCCTGAACAAAGAAGACTACGCAGCGACCTAATTCAAGCATTCAAAATTCTAAAAGGTATTGACAATGTCGACCCAAGGGACTTTTTCGACCTGAAAAAAGAAACAAGGACCAGGGGTCACAAATGGAGATTAGACAAAGAAACAGAAAATAGGAGGCACTTTTTTACACAGAGACTCGTGAGCGTCTGGAATCAACTCCCAAGTAATGTTGTTGAAGCTGACACCCTGGGATCCTTCAAGAAGCTGCTTGATGAGATTCTGGATCAATAAGCTACTAACAACTAAACGAGCAAGATGGGCCGAATGGCCTCCTCTCGTTTTTCAACTTCCTTATGTTCTTATGTTCTTATGTACTTTAAACACGGGCAGACAATCTGCCTCTATGACATTGGTCATATGGGGAAAACAAGCCAAAATTTGGCTCCAAGGATTACCACAATGTTTTTTTTTTTATTTTCTGTCATTCTTTTTCTAACAGACACTTGTAGACACAAATAACATATATTCAAGTCTCAGTAATTTGTTCCCCTAAAACCAATGCTACTCATAGTTTTCTAGTTACATTTCAAGTACAATGCTACAGGAAGGAGCTTTAGACAAGAATCGTCTTGTGGTATTAGCAGATCTGTGATAATAAAGATTTGAGTTTCTGCTACATACAGCCTATGGGCGTATTTCAGGGGACAAGATCTAGGGCTCCATCCTGATTTCCCTGTCATTCTTCTCCTAATGCCTATTTAAGCCTGAATCTCACACAGCTCACTGTTTAGAGTTTTCAGTTTGTTTTCTCATCTAGTGTTTTTGCTTCCAGCAATCGCTCAGACTCTGTCAAACGTGCTTAAACTTTCTCGCTTTACTAATGTCTAAACTTCGTCTTCTCGTTCTCTTGTCCGACTCAGATGATTTAAAGCAATTTTCCTACCTGCTCCAGAGATTTTCCTTCAGCTTCTTTCTTTCTCGCTGTAGCAGCTTCATCGCCAGTTAAGCCTGCAACTATTTAATCTCCAGCTGCGCCTTTCAAAGCACCCCTCCATTATTCAACCTCCGCTGCATCTTCATTATAAAGATCAACCCTCCACCAAACTTTTTAAAGCTTTGTTCAACAAAGGCATTGACATTCCCGTCTGCAGCAATCGCCTTGCTCTTAACATATATTGCGAAGCTTTGTTTGTCTTTTCCTTCGCCTGCAAACAACTACAAGCAGACGCCCTTCTCAAATTTTCTTTAAAGATTGGTATATCAACAAGATTCTGAAAGCTTTTTTCATAAAGGTATCTTCTCCATAGCAGTTCAGTGTTAAAGCAGCAATAGTGTCCCCTCCCCACATGGTCATTTGATAATAGAATCGCACAATTCTGTTACTCTCTCATCTCCATTACAGCCTCTGCTCCCTCAATGCCTGCCTCCGCAGTAGATGTGTCAATCATCTTGCTTGCATCCTTTCCCCATGTGGGTTCCTGGTTTGGCAGTTCACTGCTACTTACGTTCAGCAGCCGACACAAAAAATCATAATGGGTAAGGACATTAATTTGGTTTCAATTCACACTTCTACACGGGAGCCCCAGCTTTGTTCTCATTCTAGTTTTATGCTTTGTAACGTATTATGTGAAGCCTACTCACATAACATCACTTTCAGAACAAACCATTGCTGAGGGGAAAAAAAAAAGCATAATCTCCAATGACACTGCTGCCCTGCAACTTTCCACTAGTGCCTTATACACCATGGTTACCATGGAAATACCCTGATCGAGACTACAGGGAGTGTTAAGTTGCTGTGGTAACCAGGCAGTTTCTTGAGGCCCTAAGAGTTCTGTGCCTCAGTACTGCAATCTTCCAGCTTCCTGCCGTGGCGTTTTCACAACCGGAGAGAGTAACTCGCCGAATTAGTGACATTTAAATCAACTGCAAGTGTGTCTCATGGACCTAAGTTAACTTACTTATATATATGCTTAACTGTCCTAAAATATGTATTCAATATATTTTTTTAATTAATAATAAATATATAAAGAACACGCAAAATGTCTTCACAGTCAGTTAGACGACGCTCACCAGGCCATGCCTCACTTGCCTGTACTGACGAGCCTTCTGTAATTTCAGAAGGCCCTTCTATCAGGCATCACTCTCTGCTAACATCAGAAAATAAATAATGGAAAGCAAAGATATCAATGTTACACTCTAGTCATGTGACACTAACTTCCACACTGCCATCAAGAGCTGGAGCAATACTCTCCACTGGCTTTTACCATGGCAATGGAAGTAATTATTAGGGCATCAAAATGGGTAGTGGGAGGAGAGTGCTTGGCTTCTGGAATGCGACTACCACCAATTCGAGCATACATGGATGACATGACAACAATGACTACAACCGTAGCCTGCACTAATCGATTATTGGGCAAATTATCCAATAACATTGAATGGGCATGAATGCAATTCAAGCCCACTAAATCAAGGAGAATCTCTATAATTAAAGGTGAAGTAGTAGGTAAAAGGTTCTACATTAATGGTGAGGAAATACCAACAGTGTCCGAGAAGCCAGTGAAAAGTCTAGGGAGATGGTACGATGGGGATCTAAAGGACACAGTTCGTGTGGGAGAAGTTAGACAACAAGCAATGGAAGGGTTGAAGAGCATAGACAGCAGTGCTTTACCAGGCAAACTGAAACTCTGGTGCTTTCAGTTTGGTCTACTGCCAAGACTGCTGTGGCCACTGACTGTGTACGAGGTTTCCTTGACAACAGTTGAGAAGTTGGAAGCTTTAATCAGTTCATATGTCAGGAAATGGTTGGGCGTTCTATGCTGACTCAGCAGAGAGGGACTTTATGGTAAAGGAATACTGCAGCTACCAATCTCTGCTCTAACCGAGTAGTTTAAGTCGACTTAAACTATTTCCGACTGGAAATGACATTAGTAGATTCACGTGACAAATGCGTAAGAGAGGCAGCACCTTTGTTGAAAACTGGAAGAAAATGGACGGCAAAGAAAGCTGTGGAGGATGCTAAGACTGCCCTTCGAATCGGAGATATTATGGGGCAAGGAGGTTTTGGTCTCAGTTCATGGCATAAAGCAACCCCAGCTCAATGGAGGAAGCTGATAGTCAATGAGGTGCAAAAGCAGGAGGAGAGGATCAGGTGTGTAAAGGCCATTTCCCAGGCCAAGCAGGGAGAATGGATGAGATGGGAGAGTGTGGAACAATGCAAGATCGGCTGGTAAGACCTACACTACCGGGCAAAAGTTTTAGAACACTTCAATTTTTCCAGTTTTTATTGAAATTTACGCAGTTTAATGTCTCAATGTACTAATAAGCATAGAACAAATAAACAATTGGAGATAAAAAAAAGAAATCATGGAATCGTTTTGTTTAACAAAATTTTATCTAAATTTCTGACTAAAAGTAGCCACCTTTTTTTGCAGATATAACAGCCAAACACACTCGTGGCATTCTTTTACAATGGAAATCAAATATTGTTCAGAAAGTTCTTCCCAGCACTGTTGCAGAAGTTCCCACAAATGTGTTGCACCACACAAACCAGGTAAACACTTCATTTCACTCTACCCATTGTTTTGTCCAAAAAAAATAAAATCCATCCTGTTTGTCTAGTATGTCTTTTTTCCTCCTTTCATAAATGTTTATTGTGGCATTGGCACATGAACTATTGTTTGTCCCACTGGTGTGAGGGTTATGCAGGGAGCCGGGGGTCCAACCTCTGGGGGTAAGTGAGGCTCACTTCCCGACCTCTATGGCCACTGCCATCCATGCCTCCACTGAAGGGGGGGGGGTTCTCGCCGCGTATGTCAGAAGAGACCCCCGGCCACACACACTAACCTTTAGCAGCTCCTGCTCTTCATCTTCCTCAAATTGAGACTGAGCTCTATTTCCAGATCAATATTGTATCCTTCCTTTTCCAGGTTTTTCAGCTCAAGAGCCTACTCCTCCTACATGACTGCCGCTCCACAGAGCCTGTCTTCGGCTCCACCGAGCCAATCAATATTATGTGTTTTCTCCCTCCCATACAGGCCAGTGTTATGCAGAGCACTTGATATGGTTGACTGGTGCACCATTACATATCCCAGCCACTGAACTCTGTAGCTCCTTCAAAGTGATTGTTGGCCTCTCTATGGCTTCTCTCACAAGTCTCCTTGTTTGCGCGCTGAGTTTTGAGGGACGACCTTTTCTTGGCAGTGCCTGGGTGGTGTGATGCAGCTATCACTTCCTGATTATTGATCCAACTGTGCTCACTGGGATATCCAAACACTTGGATATTATTTTGTACCCTTTCCCTAATCTATGCATTTGTATTACTTTAGCTCTAACTTCTGTAGAATGCTCTTTGGTCTTCATTTTCCTTCAGATTCACAGCCTTACCAATGATCCTTCAACAGTGGGGTTTTTATCCAGAACATGTGACAGCAACTTTAATGGTTCACAGGTGGAGGCCAATGGTACGGTAACTGTGTCCTCGTTAGGGCAGTTTCTTTCATCGGTGCAAACTGGGAGCTTCCACAGCACAGGGGATGAATACTTATGCAAGCAAGATATTTCAGTTTCTTATTTTTCATAAAAATATTTCCCAACATAAAACCAATGTCACCTTACAATAATTGATTTTGAGTTTAAGTGTTTAAAAATAAAATATCAAACAGAACGAAATTTCAATGTACCATTTGTAATTCGGTAAAATGAGAGAATTGGTCAAGGGTCTGAATACTTTTGCAAGGCACTGAATATGCTAATCTATCAACTATAATATACTTGTGGGAGCATTATTGGCATTATTTGCCTATTGGCCATTTCAGCAGTTCACAAAAATACTATTTTAAATATCCAGTCTATATGATTGTTGTTATATTTATTAGAAAATTACCCTGCCCACATGTCTCAATATTTATATACATTATATGTGTGATTATTCTTTTAATTGTACCTGCATTACAAAACTAGATTACGTCTATCATTTTAAACTAGATATTTTTGGTCTAGTGCCTTTGAGTATTCTGTATCTTGGTTTTATGTCTGCTTTTTTGAATTATCTTTATCTGAATTATCTAACTTAATTATATAGCAGCACTTGCTGACAGAGTAATACTGGGGATATACAAACTGTAGGGAAGGGTAGGATCGTGTTGCATCTCAGTTAATCTCACTTTTAAAATTTTATAAGAATCCACTAAAAAAAAAAGATAGCAGAGGTTGATATGTTTAATCCTTCTGGCTAAATGGTTAAAACAACCCAAAATAATTACTTACCATTATTGCCGCCAATATAGGGACTTGAACAATCCATTTCAGACTGCCAGCACTGAGATCCCAGCACCTGTAAGGACAAATTAACCAGGGGAGGCAAGACTCGTTTACAGCTGTCTGTTCTTTTTTTCAATAGGTGTTTTTTGATTAAACATAAAACAAAAGCTTTTTAGCATAGTACAGATAATGATTAGTACTCACTAATCTACACAGGGCTTGGTCCCAATGAGTTTGGATTAGCACAAGTCTACTGTACATAATTTAAACCAGAAAATCTTTCACTATAGCCATCATGAGCAACAGTACCCAGTACATTTCTGTTAACTCAGATTTACCAAACATACACTGATTTATACAATTGATAAAACACATTAAAATCCCACCACAACTGCACCTAAACTCATTTCCATATCTTAACCTCAAAATAATTGTATACATTTGTACATCATACATCAGAGGCATGTTACACAATGACCACACCCTGTTGATTGTATAGACAAGTATTCGTAACGAGTATGGCACTTCACCACAGCATGATTAATATACAAAGAAAAATCATAATCCTTATATTTGGAGCAATTGCATAACAAACAATGCTACTGGTTCCAATAGGGCAGTGATGGCTGTTGTAAACAGTGGCTGAAAGGAGGTCAGACAGAATGTTTGGCTCAGATCAAACTATTTTTAGATACAGACTAACTTTGAAAAAGACATTTCCCAACATGTTTTGTAAAGGATAATTTCTAAAAACTTATTTTTTTAAATTTATTTTAGCTTTTTCAGTCCTAAAGTTTGTGCCTGTTTACAGCCTTGAATCACATTTTATTTTCATTTTTCAAAAGAAAATTCACAAAGGTCTGTATTCATGAAGCGCCTTTATCTCTTTGGTGTTTGTTGACTTTAAAAGGTATTAAAGGTATTTATATTATAGTTAATGTGTTTTTGGGGATCAGTGAGGGATATTGTATTATTATTGTTATTACTCCCAAATAACTAGAAAATAATAAATAATAAGACTTGCGGCAGATTTGTTTACTTCTGTGAGTGATCTCATCACACTTTACTTGTGTCCACATGCACCTCCCCATCACAATTAAGTAAAAACATTCCCAAATAACCAAATTAATGAGTATCTGTACACCTTGCAGATTTGTAATCTTCTCTAAGTGGTCTCATCATACTTTAACTACATGCATTAACCACCAACCAATTACAATAAGCAACTGAAATCTCCAAATAACTAGTAAATACACATAAAAAAAAATAAAAAAAAAATTAAATGGCACATTAGGACTTCAAAACAAAGGCCTTGTTAAATAAAGGCTATAGAACTGTCTGGTTACTTTAAGTAAAAGCTAGTGACAGTAATGCATTTTACCGAACTTCACGTTTTGGCCACAACCACTTCCAGGGACGTCAGAGTATGATTCCTTGTACTCAACACGATCCAAGTACTAGTTTATGAGTACAAGTAATGGGTCTTCTGCATGCACCTACTACTTATGATGGAAACTTTAGAAGAATGTGCCCCCTTCAAAATCCCATCACATTTTGATTAAAAGGTGAATACATAATTAGAAATGTCAAAGTGGTTTACGCAATTAATGCAAGTCACAGCGTAATCACGTACTCACTACACTGCGCTATGAGGCTTGTCTTGATCTGAAAAGCAAGATCTGTTCATCAATTGAAAATACTTTAACCTAATTAAACGTCTTTATGTCATCCCAAATGAACAATATAAATAGCATTGGGAAGAACCTTCTTCCAGAGTTGTATCCCATTTAAGCAGAGATCCTGATTATCAGTATCTCGATTAGACGGTGCTAACTGTACTGTTTATGAATTTTTAGTACAAGAAAAAAAGAACACCAACAGCGAATTAAAAAGCAGTGTTTTAATACTGTACATTTAGTCGTTCTTTACATTTAAACAAATGCATAGAGTTTACTACAGGACAAATATGTTTTGTATATTAACTGGAACAAAACAGTTTGGCATTATCTAAAAAAAGGCATTAATTCTCGACTGATGAGAGCTATCAATTAAGTGTTGGACTTGGTGTGTATTGGTATGTATATATATATATATATATATATATATATATATATATATATATATATATATATATATATATATATATATATATATAATGTTAAATGGTGACGTTGGTGTTTTGCAACTGAACTGTATCCGGTTAAAACCGCCCACACAGCACTTGCTGACAGGCTGCATAAAATGTCAGTTTATCAGCCAAAATGACTGTTGTTTGTTAATTATTTTCTGAGGTTACTTAGTAAAGCAGGGCGACGCAGCATTTTGAAGGTTTCACAAAACGAATAAGCGGGTTTGTGAGATGATATTAGAGAGGTAATTTCTCAAAGAACCTACCCGACCCGACCCGAGCCTGAACCATAATATACAAACTACACCAACCCGAAACCGACACTTATTGTCAGGTCCCGTCACACTTGGGTCAGGTAGCAAAGCTCTAAACCACATGCTGCCATTTGTAAGCAGTTACATTTTGCAAGATTTAAAAAAAAAAAAAAAAAAGTTTTAATGTTTGAAATGTCTACTAGTATAGTTCACGGTATAAATACATATAAAAACAACAATATCCAGTCCATATATAGACTCAATGAGATCACTTGGTAAACTTGTTAGTATCACAAGACTTAAGGGTCTTAAGAGTCGAACAACAAAATCCAAAATAAAAAACATCAGATTGTACCTGCCGGAACGAGAGCTTCGCGGTGTAAATTGTTTTGTGTCGACCTTTGTCTCCAAATTGCTCTGTCTTTGTCTCCAGCTGTCAACCCTGCAGTGTTTCAAAGAAATTGTCAAAGAAAACAGTTTGCCTGTTCACAGATATATATATATATATATATATATATATATATATATATATATATATATATATATATATATATATATATATATATAATAATGCAAAATATTCCAAGATACTGTAAAACAACATTTAATATTCCACCTTAAAATGCTTATACTGTAACATTTCTGTTTCAACGGTCTGCTAAACTCACTTTCATTTTGAAATTCAATATATCCAGCTCTTTTTAGTCCAGGAATTCTAACCATGCCCTAAATCCCTATAGAATGCCCCATGTATGACAAACGTGCAACACATTCCTAAGAATGGTTCCACAAGATACAGTAAAGTTTGTTCCTTTGATGATGTTGCAATTGGACACTGCAGCATCCACATTGTATGCGCTGTGCATACAGAATCAATACACAGTGTGTACAATGCAGGAGCTAGAATGCCTGTCTTCCCCAATTTTCCACTTCTTGATAAAATAAATAAATGGCATTACACAAAGAATTACATGTACCATTCATAAGCAATTTGTGATCTATACGTGAACCGTTTCTGTAGTTAGTCTGTGTGACCAGGATGGCTGGTGGTGATGTCAGACCAGGAAGAAGAATGGACACAAGTACAGTGAGCAAACGGCGCAGGTGCGCACATTTAATAAATAAATAAAAGATTTATTCAAAACAAAACACTAAACAAAATGGCACTGTGGTGGGATACCCTGCCCCTGTGCGTATTTTATGTTTTATGTGGTGTGTTATTGTTTATATGTATGTATGTATGTAGTGGGTGTACTATGTAGCATGAGTGATTTAAAATGTTTATTTATATTTAGGCACAGGGATTGCACAATTACTTCGTGTGCAAAGTAAAATGTGTATTTGTACAGTGCCGAGAAACAGCTTGTGAACCCCTTAGGATTTTCTCGTATTTCAAACCTAAAATGTTATTAGATCTTTATCTAAGTCCTAATAATAGATAAAGATAACCTGGTTAAACAAATGACACAAAAACACTATACTTTTTCAACATTTATTTATCCACAAATGATTCAAAATTCAATGTCCATGTGTGAAAAAGTATGTGAACCTTTAGGTTCAGTAACTGGTGGCAGGCCCCCTGGAGCAGCAATGACTTCAACTAAGCATTTCCGGCAACTGTTGGTCAGTCTCTCACATCGGTTTTGAGGAATTTTGGCCCATTACTCCTTACAGAACTGCTTCAGCTCTAACGTTTGAGGGCTTTTTTGCATGGACAGCTTGCTTCAAGTCCTGCAAAAACATTTCAATAGGATTTAGGCCCAGACTTTGACTAGGCCATTCTAAAATGTGGAATGTCTTCTTCTGCAGCCATTATTTTGTAGATCTGCTTGTATGTTTAGGATCATTGTATTTCAGTTCAGCTTCAGCTCACGGACGGATGGCCTGACATCCTCTTCTAGAATCTTCTGAAACAATGCAGAATTCATGCTTGTGTCAATGATGGCAAGATGTCCAGGTCCTGAGGCAGCAAAGCAGCCCCAAACCATCACACTCTGACCACCATGCTTGACGGTTGGGATGAGGTTCTTCTGTTCAAATGCAGTATTTGGTTTTCGTCAGACATAACGTTTCTCATTGAGGCCAAAAAGCTTTACCTTTGACTCGTCTGTACAGAGAACATTATTCCAGAAGTCTTGTATATCACCTATGTGCTCTTTGGCAAACTTCAGATGGGCAGCAATGTTCTTTTTAGAGAGCAGTGGTTTCCTCCTGGCTATCCTTCCATGAATACCATTCTTGTTCAGTCTTTTTCTGATACCTGAGTCATGAACACTCACATTAACCAAGGCGAGAGTGGCCTGCAGATTCTTGGATGTTACTTTGGGGTTCTTTGTGACGTCCTTGATAATTTCCCGGTTTGTTCTTGTAGAGATTTTGGTAGGACGACTGCTCCTGGGTAGAGTGACTGTGGTCTTGAACTGTAGATCTGTCTGACAGTAGATTGGTGTTGGTGGAGCCCCAAATACTTAGATATGGTTTTATAACCCTTTCTGGATTGATGAGCATCAATAACTGTTTTTCTAAGGTCTTTAGAGATTTCTTTTGATTGTGGCATGACATGTTTCCACACACCTGTATGTTGAAGACCAAACAAAGTTTCTTATCTTTATATAGGGTGGGGCCTCCCAAACTCACCTCTGAAGATCTACCTAATTATTTAAACATCTGATTCTAATTATCCCCTTAATTGAGCTGATAAAACCAGGGGTTCACTTACCTTTTCACATACCCTGAATATTAAATACTCATTGTTTGTCTAATTCATACATCATTTTGTTTCAGAAGACATGGAATTAGTTAATATAAACACTAATGGATATTTAAGAAAATTATCACTGGGGCTCACAAACTTTTTCTCGATTCAAGTGAATGATTAATTAGCAAGCGAGCCCCGGCACAGCTGTAGATAAAAGGAGCATGAATCACTCACTCAGTATTGGGTGTTCAGGGCAAAAGGATGGGAGAGAGAGGAGAGTAAATCTGTAAATAAAACAATTGCTACTCGTGTTGACATAGCTCAGCGTGATACTTGTTTGTTTCGTGTTTGTTGTGTTTTGTTTGTCTGTTTTAGCCACCGTGCCATTTTCTTTGTTCAGTGTTTTGTTTTGTGTTTAAACATTTTATTTAATTAATAAAACTTGCGCACCAGCACATTCAACACAAGAACTGTGTCCGTTGTACTTCCTGGTCTGACGTCACCATCAAACCTAACTGTCTCCGGCACAATGGCCAAAACTGACAGACAAACAAACCACAGCAAACACTAAACAAACACGTATCACGCTGAGCTTTTTCAACACGAGTAGCAATTGTTATTAATTTCTTTCTCTACCCTCTCCCGTACCTCCTCGCTGTACACCCAATCTTGAGTGAGAAATTTGTGCTCTTTAAATACAGCAGTGCCGAGACTTAATTGGTAATCATTCAATCTGGTCCTGGCACAGTCTGCACATGAACTAACTGTGACATCCCTTGCCCACATACCAACATAGACTTCAACTCACCTGTGCTATGTAACCCATACTATAACAATAAACCAAATACACCCAGGGGCAGGGATGATCCAGTCACATATCTCCCCCGCTGTTGTTAGTGGTAATGCTGTCAGCGGAAATGCTGACAGAAGCAAGGCTGGCTCCTCCAGCCTGGGCAGTCCTGACAGCGGAAATGCTGCCATTGGCAACACTGGCAGTGGCAATGCTGTCAGCGGAAATGCTGTCCTTGGCATTGCTAGCAGCGTCAAAGTACAAGCAGCACTTAACTACACCGTAACAACAATTTCAGACCTCTAAATAGTGCATTTACAGTAGTTAGAAGACATAGCCCGAAATGCAGCTGTACCAATGTAATGCACTTCACAAATTCTTTACTATATTAATGCTATATCTTGAATGACTTTAAAAGACATTAAATACATGTATGTTCAGTAATTCAAGTCCCAGAAGACTTAAATTCACTATACAAAGAACAAAAAACATCACAACATGATGATAAACTTGATGGCCAGTTTGTAACGATGGGAACGTCAAAGTATTTTTACTGTGACATTGCCATATACAGTACTTAATCACCCTTAGACAAGTTTACCATGGTATTTTTGCACTTTTCCCATGCTTTTCCCATGGTAATACCATATATTAACCATAATTTACCCTGGTTTACCATATCTATTAATATGCTTTACCATACCTCACTGTTCTTTACATTGCTTTCCTATGCTTTACCATGCTTTCACTATACTTTATTATGCTTTGCTGTGCCTTTACTATGGTAATCTTTTATAAGTGTAAGTATTGTTGAATTGAAGAATTTTGCTTATTGGCCATCACTGATTTTAAAGTGCTACTCAAACTTAAAATAGATCCTTTTAACAATAATGCAAAAATAATTAGCCCTTTTTTATTTAAGAAAACACATTACAAAGCTGATAATACCGTGACTATCACTGATACCAGTTTTAGCCCATTAGTGAATAGGGATAATCATTTTACAGATAAAGGAACAGTATAATAGTATTATATCAATATTCTATATTGATTTGGCAAATTAAAATATTTGCCATGTACTCAGCTTAACAGAGGCATAAGCAGAAACAGTAACACCTTTACTTCCAGAAAATGTATTACACAATAAGCACACTGCTATTAAAGTGAAATACATGTACAGTTACTATGCATTACGTGTTTGCATTCTTATATATTTCAGTGGAATATATGTATCAACAGGATACTATGTGTTTATGTAAATCAGTAACAGTCAGTAGCTTTTGGCCAACCAGAGCCCCTGCCAAAATTCAAAAGTATGTGGTCGCTGAAAGGAGGTCTATTACTATGAAAATGCTACTTCTGACATTTTTATATTAATCGACAATATTACTGTTCTCAAAGACAAATAGTGCCCATATTGAACAGTTAATGCAATAAAATGTATAGGAGTCACAGCTACATGAACATTTGTAAAAATCTGATTAAGCGCTAATATTAAAATTCCATTGTAGGGTCAAATCAAGCTACAGGGTATAAAAAAATCAAATAACAACAACCAATTGCAAATAATGCTTTGTTAAAATAAAGCTTAGAACAGCTGCTTAGTAAAGGGATACATACAATGAAATAAGTGGAATAATGTAAGAACAAACAAACAAACAAAAAAAACCCATGAATGACAGAGATGTTCTTGAAATACAAAGGATCTGCAAAACTAGGACATGGTTTCCTACTGAAACTTATCTTTAAATGAAAATATATATGTATCTGAGAAATCGTGAACTTTACAGTACCACAGAAGGTTATTTGTTCCCTGAATAATGTAATCTTGATTGATATGTATATGCTTTAATCTGAAAAGACATTTTAACAGAAAGAATAGGACCCCCTGGTACCAAAACAGGGCGAGCACTAAAGGTTTAAATATACGAAAAAGGTCTTGAGGTTGCATTTGACCCTTACTGCCTCAAGTTATTTTGTAGGAGAACAGATATAACCTGCAATGTATTTTATTCTATCATATGAAAATATATACACTGGCATTTAACTGATTTAACAATTACACTGCAAGGTTATCCACCAATTATTTAAAAAAAAAAAAAAAAAATAAATATATATATATATATATATATATATATATATATATATATATATATATATATACACACACACACACACACACACACACACACACACACACAATATTTGAATGCATACAATTGATTTATCATTGTATCTGTATAATATATACATTTTTAAATAATTCTGCATTAATGCATTTGTTTATGTATGACTGTGAATTTTGGACAATTTAAAAAAATCTTCTTCCCTGAACCAACTTACAGCAGAGATCTGGAACTTGGTGCACATACTGGCCTAGATTTACAGACGTTCAAGAGAAGTTGATTGGTCACATTGTTTGGCGGCCATATTGGATTTATTGAAAATATTTAAATGACTTCCTTCACTGAAACGATTGTGCCGATTGAATCAAAACTTTGCCTACATGATCTTGGCAAGGTTGTCTATCAAGTTTGTTTAAAGCAAGCCACTACATAAAAAAAAAAATAAATAAATAAAAAAAAAAACATGCCAATCAAATTTCAGCTATGGTCAATTTGCATATATTGCAGTGTTTCTCTATGGTACAATGTGGTAGAGTGATGAAACTTCATACAGTAGTAGAGGACTGGGAAATTAATGTCAACGAAAAAATGAAGTTGATTGGTCACATGATTTGGCAGCCATATTGGATTTTCCAAGCCAAATTTTTGTATGTCCGTAAAATCAACACCGCTGCACAAAAACTCACGAAACTTGGTAGGGTGATAGACACCTAAGGCAAGTTGTATCAGAGCAAAAATGACGACAATGGTCATATGGTGAGGTGGCCATATTGGATTTCTCGAGCATTTTGGACAATATAAAAAAATGTTCTTCTCCAAAACCGCTTATCGCAGAGATGTGAAACTTGGTGCAATAGACTACCACCATGGCCTAGATTTACGGTTGTTCAAGAGAAGTCAATTGGTCACATGGTCTGGAAGCCATATTGGATTTGTCAAAAATATTCAAATGTCTTCTTCGCTGAAACAGTTATCCCAATTGAAACGAAACTTTGCATACATAGCCTTGGCAAGGTTGTCTAAGTTTTTTTTTAAAAGCAAGCTGCTACATAAAAATCCAGGGCCGCCATGAGCCAATCAAATTTCTATGTGCACATATTGCAGTTTTCATTCAAGGTACAATGTTGTAGACTCGTGAATCTTCATAGAGTGGTGGTAGAGGCCTTTGGAAAGTTGTGTCAGAACAAATACAAAGTCATAGGTCACATGGTTTAGCAGCCATATTGGATTTTTTGTGAATACTGGCCAATTTAACAAAATCTTCTCCAACACCTCTTATGGTACAAATGTGAAACTTGTGGCACATACTACCTTTATGGCCTATATTTAGATATGTTCAACACAAGTCGATTGGTCACATGGTTCGGCAGCCATATTGTATTTGTCAAAAATGTTCAAATGTCTTTCTCTGAAACCTTATGCCTATTTAATTGAAACTTTGCATACATAGTCTTAGCAAGGTTGTCTATCAAGTTTGTGCAAAGGAACTCACTACATAAAAAAACATGGCCGCCATGAGCCAATCAAATTTCAGCTATGGTCAAATTGCATATATTTGCACATATTACCTTGCTAAAGCTCAAATTCAAACTTGTTTAGAACTCATTTGAAAGTTTAGACAGTGTCATAGTTACTATGGAATACACAAATGAGCCCATATATGGTATATTCAAAAAGTAACTTGCCTGTAGGCTGACCAGATAGCAAAAGTGAAAAATTGGGACACTTGAGTGAAAAAATCGGGACACGTTGGTGCGGGGAGGAAAGCAACCTTGTTTAAATGAACTACTGCACAATGCAAGTGACGCAAAGTACGTATCTTTCTTCTGTAGATAGGCTTTTTTATTCCTTCTTCCTGTGTGCATTGCACTTAGGCAAAAACAAAAACATAGATAAATATAATTTAAAAAAATTTAATTGAAAAATACTACAAAGCGGTTAACTTTCTTGTTTACTGTTCAGATGACAATGATATTTTAATCAGCCTATCAATCTGCGCTGGTTTTTCAGGCTTTTAGGCTTTTATAGTGCTATGAAATATTATCTAGGTGTATTTAATGTTTAAACACGTCTGTGAAATGTCCGTGAAATCCTAATTATAATCCTAATCCTAACTGGCTTGGCCATGTGCATAACATCCTTTTTGCCGATGACACAACTGTAGAACTTCTTGCAGCGCATGCTGAAATTAATTTTTACTTTTGGAATAGGATTACTCACGCAATTGTCAATTCACAGTCACAATAATAATAATAATAATATAATAATAATAATAATAATAATAATAATAATAATAATGTGTCCCATTGGCGTGATCCAACTTGCCACCATGTGATGCTGCACTCTTTTTTTACACAATTTACAAAATGGGTTTGAATCCAGTTTATTTGTCCCCTGCTTTCGGTACATGCACTGTGTATTTTGCTTTTTAGTGACAGGCTTGTCAACACCAGCCCCCATGACACTTTGCCAGTAAAACCAGACGCACCAAGTAAAACACATGATGTATACCGGATCATATGATTGCAGGTTAACGTGACTGGATAGCTGCATAGATGCAATGCAAGCAACACGGCCTAAACCAGTAGAGTATGATGTTGCACCGTGAGACAGTACAGCAGCCGAAATTTCCTAACGCCTGGGTTTTCAACGTTTGCTCTAAAAATCGAGACAAATGGCGTCCCGACAATACCTCAATCGGGACGTGGGACAAAGTCCCTAATATCAGGACGATCCCGATTTTATCCCCGGACGTCTGGTCACACTACTTGCCTGTGACCTTTGACCTGTCCTTAAGGTCAAATGCAAAACTAGCTTATAACTCCTTACATAGTGCAGATAAGGTAACATTTACTATGGAACACATATAGGAGCCCATGTCTGCTCTATTCAAAAATTGCCTTGACAGTGACCTTTGACCTCTCCTTAAGGTCAAATGCAAAGCTTGTAACTCCTTAGAAAGTGCAGCTAGGGTCATGGTTATTATGGAACATATATATGCTGTATTAAAAAATATCTTTGACTGTGACATTTGACCTCTCCTTAAGGTCAAATGCAAAAGTGGCTTATAACTGCTTAGAGAGTGCAGGTAGTGAAGAATGCCTTGGAAGCAGTCATGTTGCTTGCAACTTCTAGTTTTAAGTATTATTTTACCATACCTCCTTGGGCTTTACAAAGCTGTCACTGTTTCGTTTCAGTTTACACAACATTTACATGTAATTCTATCATAAATTGAGTTTCTTTAATTCAGTTACAAATCTTCATTTTCTTGCAGTTCTCAAACTCTCATTTTCTCTTGATGTTCTCTGAAATGTTGTTCCACAGTATGC